>NW_014011872.1:0-6619 GCF_000611645.1 Monoraphidium neglectum
CCCGCGCGCGCGCCGAGCGCGCCGCGCGCGCCGCGGCGGTCAAGATCGCCAAGCGCCTCAAGGCGAAGTTCAGCAGGGCAGTTGCCGTGATTGGCACCCAGCGCGGCCGCGACGCCGACCTGCGGGCGTCCCTGGAGGCCGCACGCCTGGCGGCCAGCGAGGCCGAGGCCAGGGCCAAGGCGGCGGCGGAGGAGGCCGGGCGGCTGGCGGCGCTCGCTGCGCAGCCGCTGCTGCCGGCGTCGTGGCGCGAGTCGGCGCGGCTGGAGCGCGCCTGCAGCGCGCGTGGCGGCCGGCTCGCCCGCAGCAGCACCGGCAGCAGCAGCAGCGGCGGCAGCGGCGTGCCTGGCACGCCGGCGGTGGCGGCGGGCTGTGCCCCGCGCCGCCTTAGCTTTGATAGGAGCAGCAGTGGTGGCAGCCGCTGCTGGGGCAGCGGAACCGGCGCCGGCCTGCCCGTGCCGGGGACGGACCTTGTCCTGGGAGGGTCGGGCTGCGGCGGTGCTCTCGCCGCTCATCGTCATTTCCCGCGGGTGGAGGCGGCGGCAGCGGCGGCGCCCCTCGGGCCCACCCCAGCCCGCACCAAGCGTGGCAAGGGCGGCGGCGCATTTGGGAAGTTTGGTGCTTTCATGAAAAGCGTGTTTGGCTGCGTGCCACACGCATGAGCAGTGCATGCTGCCCCACATGCACACGATGCAGCCGTCGACAAACCTAGTAGTTGGCTGATTTGCTGTGCATGAGGGTGGGGGTGGCAGGGATTTCGCATTGTTCTGGCACCTTCCACGCACCCACGTTGAAGCGCAATCGACGCGCGCCGTGGGGAGGGGCTGGCCGGTTCATGCACTGAAGCGGGAGAGTCGTGTGGGCTGTGTGGGGGCTTTCGACCACGCAGCAGTGCATCGCGCCGCGCGACGAGGGGCAGGGGGTAGGGGGCAGGGGTGTGTCAATGCTGAGTCAGCTGTTTCCTTTGGAGCTCAAGGTTCCGCAACACCATGACCATACTTGCATGATGATCGCTTGACTTGTCAGATTGTGCGTATTACTGTACTGATGAGGGGCTCTCTCTCCCAAGTCTCTGTGTGTGCGTTTCCGCCCACATGCGAACCCCCGCCGCTGACCTGCATCTGGCGTGGTTGTGCGTGGCCCGCACTGAGCATTTAGCATCTGGCCCGTCTGTGTGTCAGAGAAGAGTCATTGCAGTGTTGTATATCAACAAAAAAACCAGCCATAGACATGTGCAAGCGTGGGCTTTGTAGGTCAGCCGACATCAGCAAATGCGTGGACCAGTCAGGAACATGCACCAGTGCACGCATCGTCTCTACCTGCCCTCTCTTCCAAACAAAGCTCGCCGTCAACAGGCCCCAAAGCCATCCCCAGCCTCCCTCGCGTGCAAGCTCCACGCAAACTGCCATGATCACTTACAGTATGCACTGCCGCTCGGCGTGCTGCAGTAAAGTCAGGAAGTTCATCGTCACAATCAACTCGTGAATGTGTTGGCACGCACCGCACACATTCAAAGCCTGCCCGTTCGTGTGCAATCAGGTACCGGTAGCATGCTCTTGCTGACGCGAAGGCCGCCGCGTGCAGCTTCCACTGCCTGCAGGGTGGAGGGAGCCATCCGTCGCATCAAAATGGCTTTGCGGTATCTGTTGTTTGGGAGGCTACTCCAATGCGCTTCAAAGCTGTGCCCACGCAGTACAGCCAGCAACATTTGAAATTTGAACTCATCCCGGAGATCACCAAGTGCGTTCTCCCCATCGTTCGATCAGCGTTGAGCAGCATCGCTCACGAAACCATGAATGTGGATGCATCCGCCAGTGGCCGCCATGAGGCGGACCTCATGGCGGCGCAGATCCCGCAAGGCATGGCGCCAAATGGGCAGGAGCAGGAGCAGCAGCAGCAGCAGCAGCAGCAGCAGCAGCCGCAGCATAAGCAGCAGCAGGAACAGAAGCAGCATTCCCAAGCATCAGGCGTGGCTAGGCAGCCGCTGCAGCCGTTGCAGCTCGCCTCTGCTGGCACCGCCGGGCCCGCGCCCAAAGCTAACACTGCGGGCACCACGCTGCAGAGCGGCTGCCCCAAAAGCGCAGTCGCCGCCACCGCTGATGTCATCGTAATATCAGACGCCAGCGAGGACGACGACGACGCGCAGCCGCAGCGGCCGCAGCTGCAGCAGCGCGGCGTACGGCAGAGTGAGGGGCCGCCGGAGGGCCTCGCTGGCGGGCGGGAGGTGGTGGTGCTGGATGGGGAGAGCTCGGAAGACGAGCAGGCACCGCCAGCAGAGGGGCAGGAACAAGGAGTTGTGGAGGCACAGCAGAGGGGAGGGGCGGCAGAGCAACTGCGTGGGGCGGGTTCGGAGGAGGCGGCCGAGGGGGCGGAGGAGGAGGATCAAGAGGAGGATGAGTGGGAGGAGGAGGAGGAGGAAGAGTGCGACTGGGCTCTGCAGATCTGGGAAGCCTTGCAGGTGGGAATGGCTGGCAGGGCGCCAGATGGCGCCGTATTTCTGAAATCTGGGCTCCTGCACCATCTGAATCTGGATGTGACGGCCAAAAGCTGTCTGGGAATGTGGCCAGGCCATGCCGAGTGTGGCATGCAGTAGGGTCTCACCCTTGCTGCCGTTCCGGCCGCGCCCCCTTTGCCCCAGGGGCATGGAGAGCCCGCGGGCGCCTTCGCCTGCAGTGGCCGCCTGGGGTCCTGCGGCCTGCCGGCGGCCCGCCCCTCGATCGAGGTCGCCGGGGTCGGCCGGCTGGCGCTGCCCCTGAGCGCCGAGGGCGCGGCGGCGCTCAAGGCGGCGTGCGAGCAGGCGCCCTACGGTGAGGGCAGCCTTGACAGGGGGTTTGAGGCGTGCTGGCCGGAGGGGTGCGGCAGAGCCTCCCGCAGCCGCTGCCTGTGTGCCCTGCTGCAACCTCACCCATCCCATCCACGCACAGCCCGCCGCTCTGCACCCGTCAGCGCACACGGTCGCCCGCGACGCCAGCTTTCCCCCTCCCGCCATGCCGTGTCTCACGCGGTACCCCTCCTTTTGGCGCAGGCAAGGGCATGGACACGGTGGTGGACACCACCGTGAGGGACGCGCTGCAGGTCAGCCCAGGGCAGCCAAGGGGTCGCCCTGTTTTTGGGGTGGTTGTGTTGATGTAGCGTCAGCACCCCTGTACCCCCACTTCGGCCACCTGAATCCGTTGGGGCCCCAGGCGCGGCAGCCACAGGCCGTGCCCCGCACCGCCCTTCCGCCATCGGTTCCAAGCGGCACGGCCGCTCGCATCAGTGCCAGCCTGCATGGGCCGCAGGCCGCTGCCTCGCTCTTGCCTGTCGGGGCTGCCGCCACCCCACACCAACTTCACCCCCACGCACACGCTCCGTCTGGCTGCCACCTGCGTCCTCACCCCTTCAGGTTGGGCCTGAGCAAATCACGATTGGCAAAGAGTGGGACCCCGTGCTGACGGCGCTGGTGCAGTCTGCGGCGGGCGCGATAGGCGTGGAGGGGCCGGCGCTGGGTGCGGTGGGGGCGCGGCTGTACAAGATGCTGCTTTACGAGGAGGTGGGGTGATTTGGGTTTAGGGGGTTGTGGGGTTTCAGCGGTTGCAAATGTTTTGGATTTAGGCGGGTGCGAGCATGTTGGGTTGGGGTCATGAGGTGGGAGTAGCATAAACTTAGGATGTGGTTGCATGTGCTGCCGGCCTCGCCGGTGGGTGTGCGGAGGGGACCTTGGGTGACACGTGGGCGGGAGTGTTTGTGGGGCGCACGTCCCTAGCAAGGAGCGTGCGCTCGTGTCCGATTTTTAGGCACGCCGGCTGCAACTTGTCTGCCTCTGTGCACGGTTGCACCCCACTCCCATCATTCACCCAGGGAGGCCACTTCCTGGAGCACCAGGACACGGAAAAGGAGGCCGGCCAGTTTGCCACCCTCGTGGTGCAGCTGCCCTGCGCCGGCGGCCACCGCGGCGGCGCGCTGCGCGTGCGCCACAAGGGCGCCTCCGTCAAGGTCGACTTCGAGCGGGTGCGGCGAGTGCAGCTCCCCGCCCCCTCCTCCAGCGCGGGGTCCTCCAGTTGGGGGGCAACAGGCTGCATGGACCTCCAAGCAGGGATAAGGGCGGCGTTGGTCGGTGTTGGGGCTGAACCAGGCCTGACACACTCCAAACTGCTCGTGCTGAGCGGCGCTTCCATGGACGCTCCCTACCATTTTGAACCCTGCCCCTCATCATCTCCCTCCAAAAACCATCATTTAAACCACCACGATTCAATCCAAACCCGACACAGGCCAGCCAGGAGGAAGCTGTCGAGTATGCGGCCTTCTACACCGACTGCCACCACAAGCTCTCCCCCATCACTGCCGGGCGGCGGCTGGTGCTGGTGCGGACCAGCAATCTGTTCTGGAGGCTGGGCGCGCCGCTTTTGCGGGGATCGCTGCTCCCCTCCTGCGTGGTCTCTCCACCTCCAGTGCACCTGCCCGCTGTCAGCCCTCGTGACGACGCTTGGAGTCCCTTCAGGCACTCTTAGATCTCCTCAACTGCAAAATCTGAGCGCCCTTGCCTGCTTGCTGAGCCGCGGCTGGATGAGCACACTCCGCCTATCCTCCATTTGTCAATCAATCCCCCATTCGCAGGTGTACAACCTCGTTTGGTCCGGCCCCCCCGCCGCCGCGCCCCGCCCGCGCCGCGACCCCGCCGCGTCGCAACTCCGCGCCGCCGCGCGCGCGTGGGCCGCGTCCGGCGACAGCGGCCAGCGGCTGGCGCTGCCGCTTGAGCACGTGTACACGTCTGCAAACCTGGGGTTTGACCAGCTCAAGGTCTGCTGCTGCAGGAATGATGAATTATGCTTGTCCTTATTGCTGCTTATGCAGTTGCTTGTTTGCGGCGAATACTAGTGACTGTGAATTTGATGCCGCGTTTTGCACTGCGGCTGCACGGCTGACCAACAGCTTTCCAAGAAAGCCGTCAGACCCGCCGCCCCTGCCGTTGGCCTGCCAAGCTCGTCCGCCGCCGCTCCGCCCTCGCCGTTCGCAGGGCCGCGACCGCACCGCGGCGCGGCTGCTGGCGTCGTGCCCCCAGCTCGACGCGCACCTGGCGTTGGTGACTAAGACGGTCACCGGCTCCTGCCAGCCGGAGTATGACTGCCGTTACAACAAACGGCGCTGCTACGGATACGGCCATGACTGCTATGATGAAGACGAAGACGAGGAGGACTCGGAGGACGGCCCGCACACGATGGACGAGGCGAGCGGGGGCGGGAGGGGCAAAGCACGTTGGGCCGGGCGGGGGCTGACCAGGGGCTCGCTGCGGGCGCGGCCAAGCGGTTCCCATGCGGCCGGTGTGGGCGCCAAGATTAGGGGTGGGCAGCGGCGATGCGCCGTCGCTCCGCGGCTCTGTCTGCCTGCTATTGCAGCCGGGCGCGGCGTGAGGCGCTCCGGTTTGGCGGCGACTCGCAGGTGATCGACTCGGAAGTGAGGACGATGATGTGGATCGGCCGCGACGGCACGCGTGTTGACTATGGTCAAATCAATGAGGAGGTGTGTGCAGCTACAGGGGCTGCCGGTCTGCCTGATGGGAGTCTGTCGAATGCGGAGGAATTGGCTCAGGAGGTGGAGGGTATGAGAGTAAGACTGATCCTGACTAACCACTGTTGGCATCCCCTCTTGCAGCACCAGTGTTAAGGCTGAGTACAGTGCGTTCCCTGTTCAAGTTAATGGGTCAGCCTTATCAGTCTACACACACACACACACACACACATAAACACTCCCGCATGCATCTCCGCGCCCTCCTCCCCTCCCTCCCTCCGTTTACTCTGCCCCTCTTTTGCTCTGGCCCCTCCCCCTCTCCCACTCGCCTCCCTCTCGTCTCGGCCCTCTCCCACGTGTGCATGAATGTGTGCCCCTGCCCCCTCCGCAGGCCGACTTCTACTCCGGCCCCGACGGCCCCGAGCTGTTTGACGAGGACGCCGACCCTGATGATGAGAACTATGAGGGCTACACAGGAAACGCGGGTGTGCGCACGTGCACACACACACACACACACACACACACACACACACACACACACTCACGCACGCACGCACGCACACAAACACACTCACGCACGCACACACGCGCGCACACACACACACACACACACATGCACTCACGCACACACACACACACATATCAGCACATCAGCACACCTGCACAGACGCCCATACGTACGTACAAGCGGGTCTCGCTCATGCATACACACACGCATCCACGCCCTCGCCGCACTCCTGATTCACAATCCCAGGCCCGACCGTCGAGCAGATCTACCACAGGGCTGTCCTCGTCCTCTGGCCCCGCGCCGCCAGCGCCGCCAGGGCCGCCGCCGCCAGCATGCACGAGGTGGTGGCGCTCGCCAGCACGCGCATGATGCAGGCTGCGCAGGCCGGCGCCGGCGAGCGCGGCGCCGCGCGCGAGGCGCTTGCGGAGGCGGTGGAAGGGGTGGCCTTGCTGGCAAAGCAGCACCCGCGGCGCGCGTTCCTCGGGGCTGAGCCAAGCCGCGGATTCTATGACACGTCTTGCTACGGCCTGAGCCTCGCCGGGCGGCCGTTCGTACGTCCTGCTGCGTCGGAGGCGCTCGCCGCCGCGTGGCGCCTGCTGCCCGCCGCGGCCGCCGCGGAGCCGGCGG
>NW_014011872.1:6791-12264 GCF_000611645.1 Monoraphidium neglectum
TGGCGCCTGCTGCCCGCCGCGGCCGCCGCGGAGCCGGCGGTCGCGGGCCGCGTCACTGCGGCCGCCGCGCGGCTGGCGGCGGCTATGGCGGCTGCGGCGACGACGGCAGACGGCGCGCGCATGCTTTGCCCAGGCGTCGTGTCGGAGGTCGCGGCGGCGCTGCGCGCGCTGCGCGGCGCCGCCGGCGTCGCCGCGCTCGACAACGCCGCCGAGTCGCTGCTGCGGCGCTCCGCGCCGGCGCAGGCCGCGGCGTGCGCGACGCTCGTCTCCCTGCTCGCGCCGCCGCCCGGCGCCGCCGCCGACGCCGCCGTCGCCGCGCTGCACGCGCGGCTCAGCGCGGCGCTCGCCGCCGAGGTGCTGTCGCCGCAGGGCCTCTCGCGGCAGCACGTGTCTGCGCTGCCCTGCTTGGTCAGTTGGGTCCTCTCCTCCGACGCCCTCCGCGCGCCGGCGCTCGCGGCGCTCGCCGCGCACTGCGCGGCGCTGCCGGCCGGCGCGCCGCAGGCGCTGCACGCGCTGCTCGCGCTGCCGGCGCTGCGCGCGCGGCTGGCGCTGCCCGAGGTTGCGGCGGCCGAGGCGCAGATCGTCGAGGCGCTGACTCGAGACGCCTCCCTGGCATTCCAGCGTGACTCCGAGATCTGTATTTTGATCGACTATATCTTGAAGAGCGACGCGCACCGCGCCGCGCGCCTGTCGCCGCTCGCCGCGCACTGCGTCGCGCGCCAAGGCGCCGCGGAGCTGCTGCGGACGCTGCTGCGCCTGCCGTCGCTGCGGGCGCGCGGGGCGCTGCCGGGGGTCAGGGCGCTCGCGGCGGCGCGCGTGGCGCAGCTGGAGGCGCGGCGGGCGCCGGAGTTCAGCTGGCGGCAGCCGGCCGCGTCGCTGCCGGGATACCCCCAGGTGAGAGCCTGACTTCTGCTGGCAGAAACGCCTGTGTGATTGTGCAGAGGAATCGCAGCGCGCGGGCGCAAGAGTCACGCCGCGGCGGGCCGTGCGAGAGCAGCGCCGGAAGAGGAGGCGGCGGCTGCGACGCTTTTGGCGGCGGGCATGGAGGTGCTGTGGTGTCCTCCGTGCCATACGATGTACCGCGCAGCGTATGTAAAACATACATGATATACTCTCCTTTGCCGCAGGTGGAGCTGTTCCTGCGTGGCCCCCAGCAGAGCGCGACCTTCCACCTCTTCAACGGCATCGCCCACGCGCGTGAGCCCCTCGCCGCCACCGCCATCAGGGGGGGGGGGCAGTCGTCGCGCCCCCGTCATCCCGCTGTTGCTTTGGCGTCCGAATCAAGTGCTTTCTCGCGAGGGGGCGCCATACACTCGGGGGGCCAGCCCTGCACATGGGGCCTGCGCCCTGGCCTGCCCCCCTCCCTTCAACCTGATGCCGCCAGCTGCTCCGATCCGTGACCCAAGCTTTCCGCACCACTCTCCCTCCAACCACCAAACCCCCTCCAACCGTAACCCCCCCGCCCTCCAACCACAAACCCCCCTCCAACCGCACCCCCCCCCTCCGACCCAAAACCAGGCAACTGGGCCAACAAATACTTCACACACGCCGCCATCTGCACCTACAGCGCCCAGGCCGTCCCCGGTGGGCGCGGCGGGGGCGCCTACTGCACAGTCACCAAGACGCGCGCCCTCTTCCAGCGGGAGGCCGCCCTGCACAAAGAGCTGATGGCAGAGCTCGAGGAAGCGCGCGACCTGCTGCGCGGGTGACGTGGCAGGGGCCCCCCGGGTGACCCCGAGCCCGGGTGCGCCTCTCGAAAGGCTCAAGGTCCACCGCCTGGCCAACAAGGGCTACCGTATGGCGTGTTGATTGCCGGTCGTCCATCTAGGCAGCCACTGTGCTTGAAAGCGGCCGCCTATGTCAGCTTTTGCTTGCTGGCCGGTTGGAAAGAGTTGAGCGCAGGCCTGCTGCATACTTTCCCCGAATTATCACGTCTGCTGTACCATCAAGCACCTAGACATGGCGGGCTGTTCAGCTGAGCTCTCCTGCTTGGAGTTGTCCCTGCCATACCCTGTACGAGACCATGTCATATATATACATATACATAAAAACATATATACAGACCCCAAAACCAGCTCGTCATTTGCAAAGGAAGAGCATGTTGAGTTGCTGCTGGGATTTTACTGTGCATTACCGTTACAATTGTGTAACCCTGTTGCTCGCGCCCCGTGGGCCCTAAAGCTTTCCGTCCAGTGCACACGCATGTATGCAGATATGCAGCCGGCCGCTTGCAGTCACGCACACCACTCGAAGCCCGCTACGAGCGGCCGCAACCAACCAAACGGGGCAACTCGATGCGCCAGTGGGGCCGCTGAGGCGGCCGGCCGGCAAACAGCGGCATCCCAGGCGGCCAACAGGTCGCCAGACCCTTAGAAAGTGCATGAAGTAAGAGCTCGAAAGACACAGATGCCCGTGTTTGGAGTTGTTGCAAGAGGTGTATGCAACTGACAGAAGAAAGGGTAAGAAAGCATGCAAGAGTGAGGGGTGTGACCAGTTCTTGGGGCGACGCCCGGCCCGCAAAGCCCAGCGTAGATGTTGGTAAAATGCTGCCAAATCACTTCTGCAGGAGACCGGCTGGCCGGCCGCATCAAAGTTCTCAGACCTGCTCCTCGGACGCCTTCGATACAGAAGACGCGCGGCCCTCGCCGCAGCCCCGCGGGCCGCGCGTGTCCTCGTCCCCTTCCGGGATCGCCCGCGGCCCCCTGTCGGCGCCGTTGACGGCGGCGCCGCCGCCGTGCACCTCTGCATCGTACAGTCCAGACAGTCCGGGGTCCGAGCACAGCAGCTCGCTGCGGGCGCGCGCAACCGCGCGATCGTCCTTGTCGGCGGCGGCGGCAGCGACGGCTTGCTCAAAGGTGTGGAGGCAGGGCGCGTAGAAGAGCTGTGGGTGTGAAGGCGGGCCGGGGGCGGATGAGGGGCTCAAAATGGGAAGCACGCTGTGGATTGGAAGAGCAGGTGGTGGGCGGCTGAGTTGTTGGCCGTGTCCGCGGGGACTGACAGGGTCCGAACAGGGGGTGTGCACCGCTGCTGTGTTGTCAGGCTCTGGGGAGGGTGCTCTTGGGGACAGGGCACGGCCCACCATACAGCTAAGTCAGCAGCCAGCCCCACGAGCCCTCCGCCTCGTTCCTGCGCCTGCCTGGCCCACCACCTCTCCTGGGCCAATGGCACGTCTGGCCTCCGTGGCCTGACCGCGCTACCGGCCAGCGACCCCAACCGGCCCTCACCCGCCCCTTCCAGCCCTTCTTGAACGTCATGATGGACACGCCCAGCCATAGGGACACGTTGATGGCTGTGAAGACCACCGCCACCACCTTCAAGGCCTCCAGGCCCAACAGGTGGGCGATGCGGCCGGTGAGGACTGACATGGTGCCTGCAATCACATGGGTCGGTAGAGGCATTGTTTGGCGCAGGTGTGGGCGCGTGGGCGGGCGGGTAGAGCACGGGCAGGGGAAGGAGGCGATGATGCATGTAGTTGTTTTGCAAGACAGGACGTTTTGTGTCACATGGCGAGCGCCCTTGGGACAGCCAGCAATGATGTTGAGCAAAGCACAACAAGAGCAGCCCCACATGCATGCAGGAGCGTGATCGTTGATCCTTGTCCACACAGTGCCAGCACACGAAACCGCTTCCCCCGCTTGCCTGTGGGGAAGACGCTGCCCCACCACCCGAGGTTGAACGACAGGTGGCGCAGATTATCGACGACGGACGCCGCCGCCACCACCATCCACCACATTGCATATGCCCAGAGCATGATGCCCAGGAACAGGCCGGTCGCGTGCAGCGACACGGATATGTCGCCAAGGGAGGGGTCTGCATGGATTGAGGGGGGGGCCATGTGCGCGCATGAGCGCGTCCGCGCGGCGGAAGTGGGATGTGCTTTGACACGACAACCCAGAAGGTTGAAGTTTCCTCAGTGGTGGACCCAGTTTTGACGTTAAAACACCCGAGTTGCCGCGCTGGACATAATATTTGTCATTGCGGTAGCAGAGGCCTGCCACGCGCGTGCTCGGCTGCGGCTGCCAAGGAGAGCCGCGCCGCAGACCCAGGGTGGCGACCACCTTTGCTGGCGCCCACTCGCGCCTGCGACGTATCAACCCGTTCACAGCTGAGCCGAACACGCACCGGCCTCGGGAAACTTGAAGAGGGCGGCCGATCCGAGGTTTATGGCGGAGAACGCTGACATGGCCAGGGCGCCCACAGGCAGGAACGAGGATATCAGCTGCGCCGCAGGCGGCAGGTGGTGCACCATCAGCCGGTGCCCTGGGGGTGCGCGAGGGTGCAGGGGGAGGGGCAAGCGGCGCACCCGGGGGGTGAGGGCCGAGCGGGTGAAGGGCTGTCAATAAGGGAAATAGCCAGGCGTTTAGGAAGGGAGGTACAGACAGCAGCTCTTTTCAGGCTGTGAGACGGGCGGGGCCGATACAGACTTGCGTGGTCAGCCTCCCCGTTGTGACAGACTAGATCATTCAGCGAGCGGAGCATGCTGGCGCTGCGCGCGGACGTATCAAGGCATTGATGATGTCAGGATGACTCGGCCTGCAGGATGGATGACTTACAGTAGATCGTTGTGATGGTCAGTGTCAGCAGCAGGCCATACGAGAAGAGCAGGCTGCCTGCGGTGGGTGCAGAAATGTAGTGTGAAAGCAGACCCATTAGAAAGCAACGAGAGGAGCGCTTATGATGATGAATGGCATTGTCAACGCACGTGCCACGCATGCAGACGTGCATGTGCACAAGCGCACGAAAGTGTGTTGAGCGAGCGCGCATGCGTGCATGCTGAGGTGGTGGATGTGAACGGGTGTGCTTGTGGCTTCAACATACTTGCTGGCATGCGTGCCGGCCTCACCTATGAAGATCACCGCGCGCACGGTACTCGTGTGCTGCAGGACCTCCGAGCCCACCGCACTCGCGTGCGCGACCGCCAGCACGCCGGCCGAGCCCGCCGCGACGTTCGAGGGCACGATGGGCAGCAGCCAGACGGCCGTCATCGACTCGGGGGTGTTGGAGTGGCGTGAGATGATGAAGAAGGGGAACACGAGGGACGTAAAGAGTGTCATGGGGAGGTTGAGGAACCAGAGGATGCAGGCGGCCAGCAGTGCGGTGGGGGGCGCCATGCTGCGGGCGAGGGGGTTGGGAGGGGCGCGGGGCGGGCGCGTCAGCACGGGCCATGACGCGTGCTTGCTGATGGGGCATGCGATTGAGTGCGAGTCGTCAGCTACGAGCTTCACTGCAATGGGCCAAACGGACTTTGGGCTGGCCCTGCCTGCGTTCATGAATTGTGGCCGCCTTGCAACCCCCGCCCCAAGGTTGAGCGTCGTGCAGCTCTCGGCCCTGACACACACACACACACACACACACACACACACACACACACACACACACACACACACACAAACGCGCACGCACGCACGCACGCGCACGCGCGCGCACACACACACACACACACACACACACACACACACACACACACACACAC
>NW_014011871.1:0-12084 GCF_000611645.1 Monoraphidium neglectum
GCCGCATACAGCGCCTCCCGCCCTGCCGCTGGCCGCGCGAGCAGCGCGCCGCCGCCGCCCAGCCGCGCCGCCCGCAGGCCGCCGCCCGCGACGCGCGCCGCGGCGCCGAGCAGCGGCAGCAGCTGGCCGCGCGCAGAGGCGAGCAGCAGGCGCAGCAGGCGCCAGCCGGCAATGTGGAGGGCGGGTTGCTGCAGCAGCAGCTCGTGGAAGCGCGACGCGGATAAGGGCACCGCGCCCGCCGCGGCGGCGGCGCCGGCGTCCAGCGACACGAGGCGCGACGACAGCGCCAGCACCTGGAAGCCGGGCAGGGGCGCAGCTGCCGGGTAGCTGCCGGTCAGCGCCGCCTCGAGGGCCGACAGCAGCGCGCCGAGCAGCGCGCCCGCCGCCCGCTGCTGCGGCGCCTTGCTCGCGCCGCCGGTCGTCGGCTGCTCCGACTCCCAGGGATACTCGGGCATCAACCCCATGTGCTCCTGCTGCTGCTGCTGCTGGCCTGCCGCCGCGCTGCCAGGCCGCGCAAGCAGCGCCCGTGCGTGCGGGTCCGCCTGCGGCCCCTCCAGCCCCATGGTCATGAAGTCCAGCACCGCGTGGCACGACACAAGCAGCCCCCGCGCGCCCTCGCTCCACGCCGCCGCATCGCCCGCTAGCCGCGGCAGCAGCGCGACGCACGCGGCGGCGCGCGCGAGCAGCGCGCGCGCCTGCGCGCCTGGCGCGCCCGCGGGCGCTGCACCCACGGCGGCGGCGGCGGCGCGGAGCAGCTTGGGCAGCTGCGCCGACAGGGCTGCCTGGTGCTGCCGCAGGCTGGCGGGCGCGACCTCCATCAAGAGCCGCAGTAGCTCAAGCGCCTCCGCCGCCGCGCCGCCGCCGCCTTCAAGCGGCGCGCTCAGGACCGGCAGCAGGAGCTGGAGCGCACGGGAGACGCCGGCCACCGCCTCGCGGCGCACGCCGGGCAGCTCCATGAGCGGCTGCAGGCGGCGGTACAGCGACGCGAGGGCGCGGCACGCCGCCGCGGCTGCCCCGGCGGGGGGCGCGTCGGCGCGGGCCGGGGCCGCGGCGTTGGGCTGCTTGGTGCAGGCGCGGCGCAGGGCCTCCCCGAGCAGGGGCACCCACACGGGCAGGCGGTGCAGCAGTGCGGCCGTGTCGCAGCCGTCGACCACGGCCGCCAGCAGCGTGAGCGCTCGCGCAAGGTCGTCCCCCTGCAGCGCAAAACGGGGGTCCAAGTGAGACAAGGCACGCTGTTCCGCATAATTCCCTGCAAAGCCGATCCGGGAGTGGCGCCCATTCAAGGCGGCGCAGCTCAGGCGGCACGCCGCCACCGGCCACTGCAGACGCACCGACGCTTTAGCCACCGTCTGTGATGCCGCATCCATGAATTCAGCCACCACATTGCCCCTTGTCGCCGCTTGCTGCCCGATACAAGCCGATTCGTGTAGGAGCGGCTGCGATCTGAGTGCCTGCGCTATCTCTTTGGCATCACGAGTATTGCCCTTGATCAACGACGCAGTCCAGGCCGGTAGCAGCGCCTGGCTCGCCCCATGGTCCATGATGCCGCCGGGACTGGCCGAAAGGGCCGCCTGCAGTACTGCAACACCGTATCTATGTTATGATACCAGGATGAGCAATTGTAAGAGTATGGTAAAGCACTAGTACACCCGCACGAGTCACCCATACCTTCACCTGCACGAGCAGCTGTTTTTGGCGGTCGAGCTCGCTCTCTTGCCACCATAAAGCGTCGCACCTCCAAACAAGCACAACACTGCACAAGTCTCGGCCACGAAGCTCGTGCCGCTGGCGACGGCAAGCAGCTGCTTGCCGCATACAGTACTCCGCTGCACCGCCGCCGCCACCCCTAGCAGAACGCCGGGCCCTAGTGCCCACAGCATGGCACAGTTGCAGCGGCCAGCGCTCGAGGGTGTGGAGCAGCCCCAACAAAGTCCGGCACAGCAGCAGCCACAGCAGCAGGACCAGCAGCAGGCGGACGAGGCTGGCGCGAGGCACGACGGCGAAGAGCCGCCGCCACCGCAGCAGCCGAGCCCTTGCGGCGTGTGCGATCAGCAGCCCTACAAGTACCGCTGCCCAGGCTGCGGCGTCCGCAGCTGCAGCGTTGAGTGTGTGCGGCGCCACAAAGACGACACGGGATGCAGCGGCAAGCGGGACCGCCTGGCGTTTGTGCCGCTCAGCGAGTTTGGTGACCGCGAGCTCGTCTCAGGTGGGCCATCCAGGCTTCCATTTGCCATGGTCACGCCGCAGCTGCATGCAGCGCTTCCGCACGTGATGCTCCCCTCCGCTCCCAGCAGAAGCGGGGCTGGCGCCCGCCCGGCGCGCAAGCACAGCCCGCGCCGCCGCCCTCACAGCCGCGGTGCCAGGGCGCGCCCTGGCGGCGGCGCACGGGCGAGGGGCGGCGAGGCGCCTGGAGGCAGCCCGGTCGTCACCTCTGCCGCCCTGCCTATTCACCCTCCTTTGAACAACAACGACTGCGCGCAGCCACGTCATCGGCATGCTCGCTCTCCGCGCTGCAACCCCCCCTCCCCAGACTACAAGCTACTGGAGGAGGTCTCCCGAGCCGACGACAACGCGCGCCGCCACCGCCCGCCCGCGCCGCGGCCGCAGCTGCCGCAGGCGCTGTCGGGCCTGATCCACCAGGCGCGGCTGCGCGGCGTTCGGCTCATGATCATGCCACCAGGTGGGGCAGAGCGCCGCGCGGGGCGCTGGATCGCCAATTGCCTCTTATCAGGAAGGACAGTACCGTATTTGAATGCGCGAGCAGCGCACGTCGAACGCCTTGTGCCCCTTGCACTGCGGGCTCCTGGGGATGCTGCGCGTGACCGGCTTAGTGGCGTGCCGCTCGCTCGAGGGGCCAGCCTTGCAGCAACAGCGCTGGCACGTGCGAGTCCGCCGCTGAACAACCCCGCAGGCATGCAGCGGCGGCGCGACAGCACGACCTATTACAACTTTCGTGCCCGCAAGCTGCTGTGGCGCGTGGAGTGGGTGTTTCCCGAGGCTGACCCCGAGGCGGCCGCCGCGGCCCAGGCGCAGGCCCAGCAGCAGCAGGAGCAGCAGCAGCAGCAGCAGCAGCAGCAACAGCACCGGCAGCAGCACCCGCAGCGGTGGCAGCCGCAGCAGCGGCCGGGGCCCGCTTCGCCTGTGTCGGCGGCGCACGCAAAGGAGCCAGCAGCCGCGGCCGGCGGCAGGGGCCTGGTGCTGGTGGATGCGCGGGTCGACGAAGAGCGCCCGCTGCGGCCGCTGCTCGAGGCGCATCTGGCAAACGCGCCAGGCGCCGGCGCTCGGCAGCTCGCGTTGAGAGCGTATGTCGAGGCGGTCGCGGCGCGCGGCGGGGACGCGGGTGCTCTCCCTGTGCTGATGCGGCAGGAGCACTGCCCGGTGAGCTACTGGCTGGCCGGTGTCAAAATGTGAAGGCAACCCACTCTGCATGAATCGAGCGCCGCCGTCCTGCGCGTCCCATCAGCCAAGCAGAGCGGAGGCTGCACCCCCTGTCATTCCAAGCCCGCAGCCCGCCTCAACTCCCCCGCCCTCACCTCCTTTTACTCGCCATGCTCTCCCCTCTTGACCCCGTCCCCCTTGCCTCGCATTCTCCAAAGGCCAACGCGCCGCGCTACTACAAATTGGACGTGGACGCTTCGCTGAGGTCGCAGCTGGCCGGGAAAGCGATCATAGAGTTCCCGACGCTCATCGTGCTGCTGCCCGGTCAGGAGGGCAGCGAGCGCTACCCACTTGTCCCGGCAGCCGAGGCCGCCGAAGAGGTGGGCGGTGGCCGGGTTGATGGGGAGGCCGGGCGGCCGGCCAAGGCCGCGAGGCACGCGGGGGCGCCGCAGCTCGCGCTCCGTTACCCGCCGCCGCCGCCGCCGCCGCGGGTGAATGGCGCACAGCAGCAGCAGACGCAGCAGCAACAGCAACAGCAGCAGCAGACGCAGGAAAATGACCAGGAGCAGCAGGAGCAGCAGTAGGAGCAGCAGCAGGAGCAGCAGGAAATCCACAGCAGCCAGGCGCATAGGCTCGACCATCAGCCAGCTTGGCACCTCGCCAATTCTGCTGGTCTTGTCACCCACGCATAAACACGTGTCGGAATGTCCAGGCATGCACGCATGCTTTTGTTTGCACATTCTGTAAGTCCGTTTTACTGCAAGTGGGCTCTATCTGGTGCATGCAGAGCGCCGCTGTTGCAACGTGTCACAGGAGCTCCAGGGCCAACTGCACCCATACGGCATGCGCACGGGACGCCGTCCATGTGACGGCGTCCCGTGGCGTCCATGTGACGCCGTCCATGTGACGGCGTCTTGTTCTCATATCGACCTCAATTGCGCCCTGACATTACATAACGGTATACTGGTAGCATTCCTGCATCCGCTGGTGTTGGATGCTACGGCAATGTGTAAGCTACCTCTCAAGTGCCACAACCCCCAGCGATGCGTGATGCCTCTGGTCGAACAGCCCTGCGGCCCAGCCGTGGACCTCCGCCGTGCCGCAGGGTGGCAAAACAATCCCCTACTAGGCTTATCACCTGCGGTTTAACGTCTTTTGCGCCCTGCAGCTTGTTGCGACCATGCTGCTTATCCCCACTTCGCCTTACCATTGGGGTGAACCACCAGGCCAGCCTCAAACTGGCTGTGTTGTGCGAATGGCACGGGTGATGCAAAGATAGGTCCGATGACTTGAAACAATAGAGACAGGGTTGGATGGGATCGAATAGATCGAACAGGAGCGTGTTTCATCGCTGCCAACTCTTCACGCAGGTGCACACTCAAAGGAGTGCGCTGATCTTCAAGGGACCATGTTGTGGCTGGAATATCATCCTGCCTAGGGAATCCCACCTGGGCTCTAGAGGTGGGCAGGCCATCTTGGCCTAGCACGCGGCACATGCTGGGGCGAGGCGTCCTGAAGATTATTGCACGACCGCAGACTTTGCGTTGACCGCGTTGCAGCCAAAGGTTGACCGCAAGTCGCACGTAGCAACCTGGAGGTGTTCAAGATTCCAGCGATTCAAGAGTATTCGTGAGAGAATCCATGCATCCCAGCACCTCTGGGCTGCCGAGCGCGCGTCGAGTCACCAAGCGCAGCCTGGAGCGACTGTGCCGGGTACTACCGTACTGTACTCTGCCCCGCAGCACTTTGCTGGTGCAGGGCGTGTGCGCAAGCGATGTGTACAAATAGACCAGATTGACAAACTCTGGGTTCATTGGATCATAGCAACACAGAACGAGCTGGTGGCCGTTGGGAAGTGTCGCATGCGAACCTGAAAACCGTGTGAAGACCAGCAGCATCAAAGGCGGGTGCTGGACACGTGCGATCATACATACTGTTGTAAGCGCGCTGGCACACACAACAAACACCTGTCTTATTGAGAGGCCGCAGCCATCATGTCGATCTGCAGCATAACTGGCATCGTCTGCCCCGGTGTCAGCAAGTCGCGGGCAGCGGGGCGCCCCATAGGTTTGGCTCCTCGTGTCGTCAGGTGTGGAACGCGGTCGCCCCGGGCCACGCTGGCTTCGCGCTGTCAACGTGGCATGCAGCAACGATGCAACTGGAAGCCCTCGCCGCCCATCGCAGGCATACTGCAGACGCGCGTGCTGCTATCAGCAGCAGCCATGCCTCAAGCAGCGGCCGCAGCGTCAGGTATGACTGGCATTTAACGCCCCCGGGAAGGGCCTTTTCGGAGCACAGGGCGATCTCACCGGAAGCCCTGTTCGCGTAGCTGGTTGAGGTATGCTTCGATCATTGTTTTGCGATAAACGATTGCATCGGGATGGCTTCGCAGGGCTGCTGTGAGCACCAACGGCGCACCTACCGCCGCACCCGACGCGGCGATCCCCAAGCCTGTCGTGAAAATCGACAACATCCGGGATCCCTTCGCCACTGTGGTGACCGTGGAGGTGTGTATTGCTTGCTATGGCGGCGTAGCAGTGGCCGCGTGGCAGCATTAGCAAGTGTGGCGCAGCACACAGGCATTCCGCCGGGTTGCTGCAGCTAGCGGCGAGCTGCTCAGACGCCACAGTCGCATGCGGCGGAGCGCATCCCACCCTGCCGAGCAGCAGGCGTGCAATGGCGCTCCTGCAGGTGGCCAGCCCCGCTGCCCTAGCATGGGGGCCACAAGGCCGGCGACATGTACAGCGTGGCTGCATGGGGCTGCTGCTTGGTTGTCTTCACCCGCCCTGCCCCACCTACCTCGCACCCGCGCCGCGCCCCACTGCGCCGCAGTTTGGGGACCGCCTGGGCGAGCTGCTGGACACGGTGAGCGTGCTGCCACTCCAGTGCCACAACTGCACCGCTGGCTGCATTCCATCTGCAATCTTGCACTGCTGGCAGTGCCTTCCATCCTATGGGCGCTGCTGGGACTCGCCACCCTGTCTGTTTTTGTGGGTTCATCTAAAAGGCGCCCCTAACGCACTGCTGCAGATCACGTCCCTCAAGAACTTGGGCTTGAACATCCGCCGCGCGAAGCTGGACGGCGCGCCCGGGCGCAAGTCCAACACCTTCTACATCACAGACGCCACCACCAGCGAAAAGATCACGCGCAGCGCGCAGATCGAGGAGATCCGCATGGTGCGGGCGCCTGATTGTGGGCAGAGTCTGATCTGGGGGGCGCGGGGTCCCGACCACAGTCTGGGGGTTGACTTAAGTTTGGGTCCCAAGCCGGGGCGGTGCGGAAGGAGTGCTGTGGCAGCTGTGAGGGGACACAGCTTGGGTGGGTACGGCCGGCGCTTGGGCGCGCTGGCGTGGGGGCGAAGCGGAAGCGGGCAGCGTCTGGTGCGGCGGGGCTGGCCAGCCAACAGAGACACCCGATGTCTCACATGCGAGGAGGCGCGTAGACCGCAGCATCAGCAGGCGCAGCAGCCGCGCGAAGCACCGCGCGGCGGCGGGCCCCCAGCATGGGCTGCTGGCATCGCCTCCCGCACCCTTGCCCTGCCAAACACCGCACCCCCTGAACTCCTGCCCCCGCCCCGCAGACCATCATCAACAACCTGCTTTACTACCACCCGGTGCGTCTTGCCTGACGCTGGCCCTGTGCATGGGGGCTACTTTTGGTCTGGGATGTGGTGTTCGCAACCCCTCGTGTACACCCCAGGACTTTCTTGGTGGCAGAGCGGGGGCGTTGCTACTCGCAGCCAATGCGCCTCACCGCTCCGAAGCCACAGCAGGCCAACGCGCGCTTCCGACGAATTCGCGCCCCCGCCCCGCAGGAGTCGTCCGAGGCGCTGGCCGCCGGGCAGCCCGCGCGCTCCTCGTCGCGCGACTCGACGTCCCCCCTCGGCCCCAAGGCGCGCAGCGTGGTGCAGACGACCATCGAGGTCGCGGAGGCGGACAACGGCAGCTGCTCGGTCTGCAAGATCTCCACGCGCGACAGGTGCGCCCGCGCGGCCCCGCGCCCCGCCGCCACCCATCTGCGACACCAGCCACACACCGCACATCCTACCTCACGGGCCCCCGCACGTCCTGTGCGGCGGCACCCCAGACTGCCTGCTCCCCTGTGTTGCTCTCTCCCGCTCAAATCGACCAACCCCAATTTGCTCATCATCATGTCGTCGATCAACGTCGTTCCGCACACCCCCTCAGGCCCGGCCTGCTGGTGGACGTCGTGAGTGTCCTCAAGGACATCAACGTGAACGTGGTCAGCGCGGAGATTGACACCTTTGGCGACGAGGCGCGCGACGAGCTGTTTATCACGTACCACGGGGAGCCGCTGCCGGGGCCCATGGTGCAGCTCGTGACCAACGCGCTGCAGGTGGGGCGCTGGGGCGGCGGCGGCTGGGGGCTGGCTGCTGCGAATATATGAGGGTCACACGGCGTAGCCGGAGGGGGATTTACCGTTGGGGCCGTTTGTGGTGCAGCGAATGCACGCCTTCTTTGCTCGCGGCCCGCGCTGACGCGAGTGCCATGTAATGAGTATGTAAGTGTCGCACCTCCCGCCGCCGCCCCTGCTTCGCAGTACTACCTCTCGCTCGCTGAGGTGGAGAAGGAGGAGAGCTACTGAGCAGCCGGCGAGCAGCTGCCCGGCGCGGCCCTCGGCGGGGCGGCGCGCCGCAGGGGTGCGGCCTTTGCCGGCCGCGTCCGAGCCGCGGCCCCCTGGTCATTCTGGGGCTTCCGTCCGCCACCGGCATGCCGGCAGCGACAACGCATCAGAGCGCCAAGTCTGGTGCGCAAATCAGAGCCCGTCACTCATGATCCTACCTATTTTAGATTCACCCAGCACCCTCAAGCAGTCACCTCACACAACCCTCCCCCAAAACCACAGCTTGCTTGGATTGCTGCCCTTCAAACTGCGCTCTAGCGTGCCAGGCTGCCAGGGCGTTGCCACACCAGCATGGTTCTGGGAGGGCCGGATGGGAATGGGACACACGCCAACACGTGCACGGGCCAAGGAACGGCCAAGCCTCCCATGCTGTTGATGCCGCTGCAGCTGCCGGCCCCCACCGCCGCCGACTGGCGTCCGCTCGCAACCGTGGCAGCGGCGGGTGCTCGGGTGCGCAGGGGCCAGTCGTGGCACGCGTAGGGTCTTGCGCGCTGCGCGCTTTGTACCGTCAAGGAGCGCCCGTGTCCCCTGCGCCAGTGTCTCTTGTCTTCATGCTCTGGACGGGGAGCCGAGCGCCGCTCCGCGCTGCGCTGCGGGGCGCCTTGGCCGCAGGGCGTTCCAAACTGCTATGCACCGCGTTTGCTTTCACTCTTCTTGAGTGAGCAAGTCCTGGCCCATGGGCGGCTGCAGTGCGCTGTAATATCGATTGCGCATGGGCCTCGGGGGCAGGCAGGGTGCGGGGCTAGGGACTGCGGCGTGTGAGGTGCAACAGCGTGGCTCTCGAGGGGCATCAGGGTGGCTCTTGCTGCCAGGTGCGCCTGACTGGTAGCAGTGGAGCAGCACAGCATCATGGCGGGCCCAAGCGTGCCTGGCCCCAGTCATCGCATCTTGACGGCAGCAATCTGACCATTCACGGGCCCACACACTGTTGGCTGCACGGGCGACCAGTCATGTGTCTGCGGCAGTTCCGTGGGCGCAATGATGGGGCGCGAGGTCGCCGACGGCGGCGATGCCACTGCTCTGCAGGCGAATGCCTCCGCTCTGACTCGTCAGGGGCGGCCCATTGGCGCACGTGTTTTATCATGATAGCCATGCATGGGTCACTGAAGATCCAGGGCCTCCAGGCAGAAAAGTGCCTGGACATCCTGCATGATGCAGCGCCCGTGGCCGTTGGCCGCTTGGCCCTGTCCCTGTGTTGTTAGACAGCAGGCGTGCAACATGTGAAGCATGATCAAGACCTCGCGCATTTCGGAGTGTAGGGACGCGCTGCAATGCGGTCGACATGCTCATGGGTGTGCAACCGCACCTAGGAGCAGGAGCAGGCGAGGGGGCACCCAGGTCACCCGTCAAAGCGCCACCTGGACGATGCGAGTCGAGTCCCCGAGTCAGCGGCCGCCTGCACGAGCCTCAAGCTGCATATGCTCGCCGACAGTCTGAACTCTTCATCCGACGTTGGAAGCTTCATTATTCAATCAAAAGCCGACAAATACGCCGAAAGGACTCGGTTAGTCCTCCTGGCGTGCCCTACCCAGCGTATCGTCCACGCTGAGAACCGGCAGTCCACAGGATAGCAACCATGTTCCTCAGGCACCTGCGCAGGAAGCGCGCGGAGGCGGAGAACCAGGCCGCTGGTGGTGAGCGCGGCAGGGTGGCGCCCTGCATAATTGTTTATGCCGATCTTATACTGCTTTATGCCTCCCTGTGGGCGTCAGCTGTCACGGGGCTGCACCTTACGGAGATCGTTTGGCGTTGATCTGTCTCCATGCAGCATTTTCATGACTCCTTGACGCATTGATTGATTGCTCCATATGTTGTAAACACACGTACATGGTCTTCGCGCGCTGAGCACGCACCTTGTGCGGCTTTGCTGCTGCGCCAGGCGTACACGCGCGCGCACAACAGCAATGGTCCCCATCAATGTGCCATCAACCCCTGCAGATGCCAAGCCCGAGCCCCTCAACCAGTCTCTGGGTATGTGGGGCAGCATCACTCGGTCCCTGACGAGCAAGAGGAGCGTGACGACCACGATTGACAAGGTGGGGCGACGCATCATCCCTCTTGCCCGTCAGGCCCCCTGAGCCAGTGCAAGCCGTGACACCGCACGCGCCAGGACTGCCATCCTCAAGTTATGCCTGGACTGCTTGATATTCTGGCCATGGGGAGGGGGAGTGTGGGAGCGCTTGACGCCTGGCTGATGAGGGCACTCCCATCCCCTCCTCGGCAACCTTTGGTGACACCCCTACTTTGAGGCAACCCCTCCTCAATTATTTCATGTCCCTTTGCTGAATCTCAACCAGAGAAATCGCAGACCTGGGGGTTCTCCCCTGCATGTAAGCGCCCCGCCGCGTCGGCCCCGTCACCGCACCCATGGCCCCCATGTACCCGCACACCCTGCAGGACCAAGCCGCGACTGAAGCCGCCCCTGCGCCGGCCGCCAAAGAGGCCGCCCCCGCGCCGCCCGCGGCGGCTGTGGAGGCCGGCGGGGTGCCCGCGAGCTACCCCGGGTTCACCCCATTTGTGGCCGGTGTCGCGAAGGTGGGCAGGACGGTTGGGTTGGGGGGGCCTGTGACGCCACCATCGGCCCCCCATCCCCCAAAATCTGCATGGCCTGGCAGCCCGTATGTGGCGTGCAGTCACGTCGATACGGCGCAGCGCTGCTGATAGAGCGCAGGCATATGGTGACAGCACGGCAGGGAAGGGCGTCGACCTTGTAGGTTTTGCTCGCATGTTGCGCTTCGGACGGCAGCACCGGTTTGCTGCCCGGCCTTGTTTGGCAGCGGGGGAAGGGGAGCTATACGGGGACGCAGCGACAGCGGCAGCGGCAGCACGCTGAGAGCTGCAGGCACTGGCTGGCGCGACGGAGGCGGCGGCAGCGGCAGCGCGCTCGACTTGGGGCTCCCCGCCGCCGCCCTCGTCCTACCACCCATGCAGTACAAGGAAATGTACCAGCGGTCCATTGAAGACCCCGATGGCTTCTGGGCCGACATCGCATCGGAGTTCCATTGGGAGAACAAGGTGCGAGGGGGGTGGGAAGGGGGACGGGGCTCGCGATCTAGGCCGTGCGGTGGCGCCCAAAGTGTGTCGTGTGGGCGGCTGGGAGGGTGGCGCGACAAGGGGCGCTGCCATGGAACCACCGGCGCAACTCGAGGCCTCCGACTGCTGCCGGGCATCGGTGCGCGCCACCTCCACCGCCTCTTCCCGGCACATGCACTAATCCAAAACGCATGCCGCCGCCCCTCAACCGCCGATCGGATCCTGAATCCCTAGTGGGACGAGAAGCACGCGTCCTGGAATTTTGATGTGCGCAAGGGCCCGATCTACGTGAAGTGGTTCACAGGGGGCACCACCAACATTGCATACAACTGCCTCGACAGGTGGGGGGGGGGTTGTGTGGGTTGGGGTGGGGGAGAAGAGGGCGTGGGTGTGCTTGCAGGCATGCATGGGCCGTGTGTGCGTGCGTGCGTGTGTGTGCGTGTGTTGGCGCGTGTGTGCAAGGTTGTGGGTGGGTGGGTGCATGGGTGGGTGTGCCAAGTGACTTGTGCGTGCAGCTATGAGAGAGAGAATGTATAATCCAGAGAGAGTTAGAAGCAAAAACAGAATGCATGTGCGCATGTGTGTGTGTGTGTGTGTGTGCGCGCGCGCGTACGTGCATGGGTGTGCGTGTGTGTGTGTGTGTATGCGCGCGCGCGTGCTCACGCGCGTGTGGGGCGAGTGGCACACACCTGTTTGCATGACAGCCGCAAAGCACGGCCGGAGCCGCAGAGTGCGCCGGCTGGCCGCGTTCGCCCGCTCGACGCCCTTGTCGCCGTGCCGCACCCTGCGTGGGCCCTCCCGCTCCCGCCGGCCCCAGGCATGTCCAGGCGGGCAGGGGGGACGTGCCCTGCTTCCTGTGGGAGGGCAACGAGCCCAAGGACTCGACAGTCATGACGTACAAGGAGGTGGGCGCTCCGCCTGGGGTATATCTGGGGTGTTGAGAGGAGGGCGAATGGCGGGGGGGGGGGTGGGGGCTGGGGCGGTCGCGACGTTCAAGGATGTGGGCACTTGCCTTGGCCGTTCTTGGG
>NW_014011870.1:0-2349 GCF_000611645.1 Monoraphidium neglectum
CCCCCACCGCCGCTGGCGCCCTCTCGTACCGCGGAGTCTCCAGGCCACATCCCTGCCGAATCACCCTGCCCAGCAGCCCCTCCGCCCGGCCCGCCCGGCCCTACGCCCTCCCCCTCCTGCTCCGCCTCCCCCTTCCCGTCGCCGCCGCCTGCCCCCGCTGCCGCCGCCCCGGCCCGCCCCGGCGCCGCCGCCTCGCCCGCTGCCTCCTCCAGCGCGCGCAGCCGCCCCGGCGACAGGTCAGCGAGCCCGGCCTCCCCGCCCCTCAGGCCGCCCGCCACTGGCGGCAGCCGCCCGCCGCTGGCCGCCCAGCCGCCGCTCTCCGCCATCAAAACCTCCGACACGATCACGTCGCGGCGCGACCCGTCCATCTCGGATCTGTCCAGAAGTTCTGCGGGCGACGCGGCCCGCGGCGGCGGCGGCGGCTGCGCGTTCGCCGCGCCCTCTTGCCGCCCTGCCGGCGCCTCGGCGGCGGCGTGAGCGCTGCTGGGGGCCTCCAATGACATGGCGTCGCTGTCATCCATCGCCACTCGCGCGCCGCCCGCGGCTGTGGGCGGCGGGTTATCTTGGCCGGCGCCCACGAGTGCCGACAGGCCCTCGTCAGCTTGCATCGCCTCTGAGTCGTTGGGCGCCGCGCGGCGGCGCCGCTCCCCTTCCTCGCCCGCCGCCACCGCCGCGGGCGCGGGGGCGGAGAGCTGGCGCTCGGCGGTCAGCGCGGCTGGGTCGCCGCCGCTCGCAGCCTCAATTGCGGAGCCCTCAATCGGCAACTGCCCCTGTTGCCCATCTGCCGGGGCCCCAGCCGCCGCCTCCGGCTGCTCGCCGCCGCCGCCGCCTGCGGTTGCGCCCTCCTCTTCGCCTGAGCGTCTCCCGGCGCGCACGCCTCCTCCGGCCGCTTGGGCTGCCAGGCCGTCCGGAGGCGGCCCTGCCGCCGCCTCGCGCCCTGCTGTTTCCAATGCGCTCTGAGCTGCCTCAAGGCTAGGGTATGCAGGGGTGTTCAGCTCACGCAGCAGGCCGCTTGCACTGACCCCGCCCCCGGCCTCGCCCCCAGCCTCGCCCTTGGCCTCGCCGCCGACGCCGCCCTCGCCGCCTCCACTTTGCTGCTCGCCTCGCCCCTCGTCCTGCTGCTCTTGCCGCTGGGGATCCTGTGGCCGCAGCCGCCCCCCCTGCGGTGCGCCTCGCTCCTCGTCATCGCCGAGGCCGCCGCCGCCGCCGCCGCCGCGTTCGCTTCCTTCAAAGGTGCCGTGGTCAGCGCCCCTCCTGCCGCCGTTGGGCGAGTGCTGGCGCCGCTTTGGATGAGCGCGCGCCACCACACCACTGCTGCAGGGCCGGCCGATGCAGAGCTGTGCGGGGCGGCCGCTGATCGGGCGGCGCGTCGGGAGCCCGCCAGCGACTACGCGCGCCAGCCGTGCAGGCTGCGCCAGCGCTGTTGCATGCTGCATGCTTGATCGTTCCGTTCAGTGCGTGTTGGTTCCTGCAGTATTGCGGGGTTGAGCTTTGTTCGCCAACGCTCGCCCTTCGTGACATCAGCGTCCGTCAAGGATGGCGAGATCAGCACCAAGGACGTTGGCAAAATACGAGAAGAATACGAAATGGTGAAGCTTGAAGATGCTGTGCGAACCAATGTGCTGCACCAGAGGCGAGGTTTGCCAGGCGGCACACAAGCGCCTGTGGCAAGTGCAACATCCTGTCACTGTCAACAACACCATTGATGGGACCCGGGAACCAAGTGCAAACACCAATTGTGCACAAGTAAGGGCATTCAAAGCATGCAAGGAGGGCGCATGAACCATGCACAAGGGCCAGCATCGACCTTGCATTGACCAATCGCACCCAGCCTTCATGAGCCCCCCTTGCCAACCTGCAAGACGCATGGAGCCGTCATAATGACAAGATCCATCCTGGAAGGCACATATGCAGAGAACAACAAAGTATCCAGCCTGCAGCCCTGTTAAGACGTAATTGAGAGTTGAGAGGATGGTTGAGAGGAGACGTCAGGTGGAGAGCGGTCAAGCCTTTACTGCAGGACAGAAGTTGACTGGGGCAGGGGCACCTGATACTGACCGCGGCAGACAAGTGGGCCAGCCCTTCACGTGCAGCAGCTGTCCCCGCCCTTCAACCCAGGCACCCACCATGCTGCAGTGTCCCAACACTGCCGAATCGTCATCCACCACTCCTACGCCTGCCGCTGCCGCCACTCCTGCCACGATCAAAAGCTGTTCTGCTGCTGCTGTAAACTTGCAGCTGAACGCCTTACGATCGATCGCTTACCAACATTGGAGCCTCTCCACGGCAGCCCCAGAGCTCTCTGCCCTCTGCCCTCTGCCCTCTCACCCGCCCCCGCCCTTGCCCCCC
>NW_014011870.1:2779-12501 GCF_000611645.1 Monoraphidium neglectum
GGTCCCGGCTGCTGGCCGCTGCCACCACCGCGCCTGTACTGCTCCGCAAACTGCTCGAATTCGTCCCGCAGCTGCGCCTCCATCTCCGCCTCTCGCTGCTGCGCCTCTGACGCGAGCCGGCGGCCGCGGCGCCACTGCCAGCGCCACACCAGGTAAGCGATGGCGGTTGCCCACATCCACACCTTGGTGCACGGGCCCAATCGAGAGTGGAAGGCCGTCATGTTTAGAGTTCACAAGGCGCACGGGCGCTGTATTGTCTCCCACACGGCGTAACATGCAACACGCCGGATCGGCGAGGTTCCGTTGGCACCCAGTGGACCGTGCTTGGGGCATAGCATTCTTGTCAGGATACATCACAGACGTACCTGAAAGCCCCCTGCGGTGCTCACCGTCAGCCACATCGGCTTTTGTGGTGCCGCACCGCCGCTGCTGTGACCATCGCCGCTGTCGCGGCCGCCGCTGTTGCGCCCTGAGCCTCCCCCACTGTTCCCACCACTGCCGCTGCCGGCGTAGCGGCCAACACCCCCATCGCTAAAGTCCTGCCCAGGTGGCGGGCCTGAAGGTTGGTCCGTGCTGGCCGCACCATATGCTGACCCTTGTGTCTCCCCTTCATCGCCGCCGCTCCCGGCAGCCGCACCAGCGGCAGCACGGACGCTGTTCCCAGCCGTCTTGCAGGAATGGCGCGGCGCTGTGCGCACTGCAGGCGTCGACGCTCTCTTTTGCCAAAATAATGATGGTGACACTCGCATAATGCTGTGCCAGAGCGTGACTGGCAACACCCTGGTCGTTGTTGCTCCACCAGTAGCTCGCCACGGCTGCAAATGAACTCGACAAAACAGCATGCTGCCGTGTGCGAACGTGACTGCGGCGGGTTCGATTGATGTTAACATTGTATAAATTTTATCGTATGGTATAAATCAGCGGCGCACGTTGCTTGTGATCAGCGTTGCGCGCACGGCTTCGGATATACCCCGTGCAGCACCCCGAGATCGCTGGCAGGGGGGTCGCGAAAGCATGGACGTGGTGAGGGCAGCTCAACGGCATGCCAGCTCCATCGCCGTCCGTGCGGCGGGGCGTGCCATCAGGTGCGAAGCGGCCGGGGTGCCCAGCATCCACACCATGAGGGCAGGCTTGCCAGAACGCGCGCCGTTGCGCCGCATGCAGTTGTTGCTGCATCACCACACGGCAATGTGCGCTGACTCCCTCCCCAAGGTATCGCGACTTGCTGGGCAGCAGCGAGCAGCTCGCCGCCCAGATCGTGCACCAGCTGCCCCCAAGGCCGCCCGGCGCCGAGCACGGGCCGCGCATTGGCATCTACGCCGAGCCCGGCTTCGGCTACGTGGCATCCACTTGGGCGGCGTGGATGGCGGGCGGCGTGGCGGTGCCGCTGGCGGTGTCGCACCCGCCGGCTGAAATCGATTACGTAATCAAGGACGCTGGCGTGTCGTTGGTGAGCTGCGGCTGGGGGTAAGCCAGCAAGAGCACCCGTAGCTTCTTGCACGCCCACAACAGAGCCAAAGAGCGCTAGTGCTGACTGGAGGTATGTGAGCCACTGCTAGTGTAAGCAATGGACAATTCTGACGCCCCAAGGCCAGCCCCAACGGCAACCGGCTGACCAGCGGCGCCGTCTCGTCACTCCGCCTGCACCCACACACGTCCCGACACATCCAGGTGCTCGCGCCCGAGTCCAGCGTTTCCAAGCTAGAGGCTACCGTGCACGCGGCAGGCTCCAGCCTGCACGTCCTCGACCCCAGCTTATTCAGCTCCGCCGTGCCTGACGCTGACGCTGGCCCCAGCGCGGGATCGCCGGGCCCTGACGAGCAGCGGCATGCCAGCCACGCGGGCGCCGGCGGTAGCGGGCGCGAGGAGGGCAGCGGCGCGCTGATCATCTACACGAGTGGGACCACAGGCCGCCCCAAGGGCGCGCTGCACACCCACGGGTGAGCAGCTACACTGCAGCTGCGAATGCAGCTGTGGCGTAGGCATCAATCGGATCGTCGTGCCACGCTGCATGTGACTCGCCGCATGGAGCGCCGCGCAGCCCAGCGCATGTCTTAAGCCCACCAGGGCTGCTACCGCCGCAGCACCTACTCTCCTGGCCCTCAAACCCTCCCGCAAATGCGCTCCGTCCGCCCACTGCCGCCCTCGGGTCCGCGTCTTCACGCGCCGCCCCCCACCCCCTAGGAGCCTGTCTGCCCAGGTCGGCTGCCTGGTGGACGCCTGGCGCTGGGCCGCGTCCGACCGCATCCTGCACGCGCTGCCGCTGCACCACATCCACGGCATCGTGAACGCGCTGCACTGCGCGCACGCGGCCGGCGCCTGCGTCGACTTCATGACCTCGTTCCAGCCCAACGCGGCGTGGCGGCGGCTGCGGGTGCGCTCGAGCGCGCGGCTGCGGTGGCTTCGCCGCTGTTCTCTGCAGCTGCTCCGATTCTCGTTCTTGCGGCGCAGCCGGTTTGTATCGACGGCGGTGCGCAAGCAAACAGGGGCCGCAGAGCTTACACACAGCTGCACACACAGTGGTTTACACACCGTAGCAAACGCCCCTGACGCCGCCGTCAATGACACCGCCGCTGCAGGATGATGACATCACCGTTTTGATGGCGGTGCCCACGATGTACACCTTCCTGCTGATGGCCTACGACAAGGCGCCGCCCGACCAGAAGCCGGCCCTGCGGGAAGCCGCGTCGAAGCTGCGGCTCGCGGTCTCGGGGTCCGCGGCGGCGCCGGTGGCGCTGCTGGAGCGGTGGCGGGAGGTGTCGGGGCAGACGCTGCTGGAGCGGTACGGCATGACTGAGACCGGGATGATCCTGTCCAACCCCTACGAGGTGGACGCGGGCTAAGCTGGGCCTCTGGACAAGTGGAAGTTGTGCAGGCATAATCCGGGCTGTGCGGGAGAGGCGCGCCATGAGCCGTGCGCCGGTTGTCGGTGGCTTGGGGACGCAGCGCAGCGCTGGAACGACTCTTTGACGGCAGCGGCCTCGCTCACTTGCCCTGCCTGCAGGGCGAGCGGCGCGCCGGGTTTGTGGGCCTGCCGCTGCCCGGCGTGCGCGTCCAGGTGGCACAGGACGCCGACGCGCCCAGCGGCGTTGACCCTGATCCGTCCTCAGGTGCGACGGCAACGCCATACATCGCTTGGACGGAGGCCAGGGCATCTTGTGCCGCAGCTCGGGCTGGCTGCCCTGCACCCTCCGCTGCCCTGCCCTCGCCCCTGCAGGAGCAGGGTCCTGCAGCCGTTCCCCAGCCGTCCACCTGCCGTCCCCGCCCCACCCACCAGCAAAGCTCGCCGCACGCCCTCCCCTACCCCGCGCCTCCTTGCATGCACCCAGGCGAACCCTTGACCGGCGACCTGCGTGTCGGCGGCCCCTTCCTGTTCAAGGAGTACTGGGGCCGCCCCGAGGCCACCGCAGACGCCTTTGACGCAAATGGCTTCTTCAAGACGGGGGACGTGGTCGGGCTCGAGGGCCGGCCGCCCTACTTCCGGGTGCGCGGGACCGCCGCCCCCGCCGACAGCCAGCCGAGTCACCAGCTTACGGCACGGTGTGCTGTGCGCGCCGCGGCCGCGAGGTGCCATCTGCGAGGCGCGCGGCTAGATGCAGGCCTCTTCCGCGTGGCCGCCAGCCCCGCGCTGCGGCGCATCAAGCCGGTATGGTGCCTGCGTTCGTCGCTGACTGTGCCCTGCGCTGGCGCTTGGCCCGCCTCTGGCAGATTCTGGGCCGCGCAAGTGTGGATATCATCAAGTCCAACGCCTTCAAGGTGTCTGCGCTGGAGGTGGAGGGCGCCGTTTTGGAGAGCGACGCAGTGCAGGTGGGGGGGGGTGGGTGTCTGCCTACAAGCCCTTTGCGTGCAATGGAGCACACCTGCCCCTTGCTTTTTGCCCAACATCCACAACCCCAAGGGCATCAGGCTCTTGAGGGACCGCGGCGCCTTGTCTCCCTGCTTTGGCGGGTTGGGGATGTTATTGATCAGCAAGGTCGCCTCGCGCCTGCCCCTCGTTCTTCCAATGCCGTACGAAGGAGTGCGCGGTGGTGGGTGTCCCGGATGATCTCCAGGGGGAGGCCATCACCGCGCTGGTCGTCCTGAAGGAGGGTGCCACCCTGGGGCCCGATCCCGCCGCCGTGCTGCGCGCGTTCTGCACCGAGAGGCTCCCCAAGTACAAGGTGCGGCTGGAGGCGGGGGCCTGCGCGGTGTATCGTGCTGCGAGGGACTCGCTGTATGTGGCACAATTGCAAGCCTTGGTGTCCGACCATCGTATACATGCTTCACTCATGATGTCATCGTGTGCCCCACGCTCGCACTGACATGATGATGTGCGCTTGTACCACAGGTGCCAAGCGCATGGCGGCTGCTACAGCAGCCGCTGCCGCGCAACGCGATGGGAAAGATCAACAAGAAAGACTTGGTAAGACGCCTGGGTGATCTCGAGTGACGCAGCTGCCGTTGTGGTATCAGGTGGGGCTTACTGCGTGCCTGTACATACAAGCCGTCAACCTGGATGGTGCCCGGGGCCAAGAAACACCATGACGGCTCGATTCGTGCACACAACCCATCCACCTGGATGGGTGCCGGGGCCAAGAAATTTCGTGACAACAAGTCAATAATCGCTCGATGACTGTTATTTATGATATTGGTCGTGACATGTGACGCGTGCGGCGCTTTGGTGGCTCTGCATATCGGGATGGCAGAAGCGATGGTCCATCTGGCTGCATGTTGACCACTCTCGCGCTTGGCACACTTGTCGGATTGCGGGACCTGCATTATACTGCCCCACAGCACCAGCTGGTGGGGACTGGATTTGTATTCATTGCGCATTCGATTGTTGTAACGGTTCGCAACACGTGCCATGGCAAGTCGACGCAGCGGGAGCTGAGGCTGGGGAGTTGACCGCGCGCTTGAAGTGCACAGTCATCAGATGGCAGCAATACAAAAGGCGCCAAGTGTTGGTCCCCGTACCTCAAATCATTAGATCCAGATCCTTCCTTGTGAACATTGCTCGCCCCACGCATCCTCACCGGCCCTTATAGCATCACCGCAGTCCGCGATCACCTCGGCAGCATGGCAGACGACCGCGGTGCCCTCTTATCAGATGACAGGGACACGAAGGGCGGTGACCTGAAGAAGTCGTCGAAAAAGGGTCATACGCCCGCTTCACCTGCTTCGACGGAGATCCGCAGCAGCGAGCTGGCCCCTGACTTTATGATGAATGTGTACAAGTTGAAGACGTGTCCTAGGAGGTATGATCGAAGGCTCTGGATTCACGCTGCCTTGCCGGCCACTCTGCTGGCGCTGCACTGCCTCATCAGCCTGAGCTTGCACGCTCAACTCGCCGCCGTCGTCCCTGACCACTGCCTCAACAGTGCTGTGCTGGATGCCCCCCCTTTCACCGCAGCTCCAGCCACGACTGGCGCACATGCCCCTACGCTCACATGGGGGAGAACGCCGCGCGCCGCGACCACGCCAAGCACCTCTCCGTGTCTTGTCCCGACTCGAAGGCGGTGAGCCGACGGTCCCTGCCAGCCCTGGGGTGCATGTCACCATCTACACAGCGCATTCGCTAGGTTTGAGAGGGTTGTCGCCACTCATCAGGCGTGTGGTGTCGCCTCTGCCCTGCCATCCCCGCGGCTCCTTCGGCCTTGCAGCTTACGCGCGAGCCCTGCACTGTCCCCCTGATCGGTCAAACCACTGCCGCCTGGTCAAAGCACGCTGTGCTGATGCCCGTACACGCCCCACGTGCTTGGAAAACCCCCATTGTATAGAAGCGCGTGTGTCCGCGTGGTGCCAGCTGCCCCTTTGCCCACTCGATGCCCGAGTACTTCCTGCACCCAAGCAGGTGCGTCGGGGTTTGCAAATGCTACACTCATTGCTGTTGGGGCCTAGTAAATTCGACCTCCATCCCCACAGCAACTAACATATCAGCACAATTTGTATCTGCCGCCTGCAGGTACCGCACGCAGCTCTGCAACGACGGCAACAAGTGAGTGCCACTGAGGCAACTTGAGGTTGGCAGGACAGCGCCGTTCGACCGCCGACCTCACGCGCAGTGTCCGCCGCGGTGGCAGTCGTGTGCAGCTTGCCCTCTCACTCTGTTTGAAGCCAACATTCTTGCTTGATCAACTCCTACTGTCACCGTACCCTGCCAGATGACTGCGATAAATTGTACTGCCTCGGTGCTTCGTCTTAATGCCACCCTGTCCGCATCGCCGCGCTCATCGCCCGCCCCGGTCCCCACCAGGTGCTCGCGCCCCATCTGCTTCTTTGCCCACGACGCCGGAGAGCTCAGGACGCCCCACTACCCCAGCCTCAACGCCGAGCAGCTTGAGGCGCTGTTCGCCGCCCGCGCCGCGCTGTCCGCGCAGAGCGAGGAGGAGCTTGAGGCGACGCTGCGCATGTGCGTGCTCGGCCCGCTGCCGCCGCTGCCAGACGCCGGCGGCGCCCTCCTCGCTGCCACGGCGCCCAGCCCTGCGCCCTGCGGCGGCGCCAGTGCCTCTCAGACGTCCACACCGCCGCCTGGCAGCAGCTATGGCCCCACCGCCGCCTTCGCCCAGCCCCTCCCATCCTCCCGCAGCCCTGCGCCGAGCAGCGGGGGCGGCATTCTGCCGGGGGCTTCGGGGACGATGCCGCCGGCCCTCCTGGCGCCGGCCTCCTACCCGGCTGCTGTGCTGGCGGGTGAGATGACGGACGCCACACACGACATGTACCTGAACCTCCTCTGCCAACAGCAGCAGCAGCTGCTCCTGCAGCAGGCGCTGCTGCAGCAGCAGGCCGCGGCGCTCTCGCTCTTTCAGCAGCAGCCGCGCCACGCAGGCGGCGGCGCCTGCGACGCGCCGCACCCCAGCAAGGACCAGCCCTGCCCTGGCCCGCGCGTGGCGGCGCCCGGCCACACCTCTAAGCAGGACAGCTCGGATGCGCAGCTGCTGGGCAGGGCTGGCCAGGGCCTCGGCGGCCACATGGCGCTCCTCGGCGGCGGCGGGATCGGGGGGGCGCCGGCAGGGCTCGCCTGCCTGCCAGTGCCCGTGGTGCCGTATCTGCCGCAGCCGCTGCCGCAGCCGTCTGGCCATGCATTCAGCAACGCCGGCGTCTCTAGGGGCTTCGATGACCTGTTCTTCCCGAGCGTCAGCTCTGCACCAGGCTGCGGCGGCGGCGGCGGTGCTGGCTCGAGCGCAGGCGGGTACAGCGGCAGCGCGATGATGATGCCCCCTCTGTCCAGCGACGACATGGCGCTGCTCGCCGCCGCCGCGTCCGCCGCGGCCATGAACCCAGGCAGCGCCCCGCAGGACCTGCTTGGGCCCGAGGGGCCGATGCTGCTGTGGGCGCAGGCGGCGGCCGCGCAGATGGTGGCGGCTGCGCCAGGGCTAGACAGCCGCTTGGCGCCGCCGCAGAGCGCTGCCCCCGGGAACAGCTGCATACAATAACTGCCTAACAACTTCATTGGTTAGCATGCTGGGAAGCATGCTTCATCACTCAACAGCCCTTGCTCTCATGTGCGCAGCAGCATGCCACGCGCACTACTTCCAGGAGCAAGTACTCGCTTTCATCACAAAACCTGCTTTTTGTGATGCAAACACCACCGCACAACTCTTGACCCTGGCTGCGGCGTGCTGACCGGGCTCTGCCTGTATGCGTCATGCCAATGGTGCTTCTCTTGCGCCCACTCATTTGGTTTCTGGGGTTTCACTCCGCCCACTGCCGCCCCCATTCCTTTCCGTCGCAATCCGTCACCTGTTTCACACACTGCGCCCTGCCAAACACAAGCGTATCGGCACCTCCCTGGTGTCAACAGAACTAGACCGCATGGTCCTTGAGCCGATTCTGCAACCACCTTGCGTTTCTAATCATGGGTCACAAGCCCTTGATGCAGGGGAATTTGCACATGCCTTCTCAAGCGCTGCCTGCCAAGCAAACACGTCCCATACGCATTGACCCTGATGGTCACTCACTGTTGACCCCTCTCACACACAAGCGATGCCTGCCTGATACAACCTCGTCAGCACACAAACTGCCCCATCTTGCCCACAAGGGCTGCCTTGGTCGCTGCGCATGTGCCGAGGCCCGCGTGCCCACCAATCAACGCCAATAACTCAACCTCATGCATGGTACACGCCTCCTGTGTTGGTCGCGGCAGGCTACGTACTGGAGACCGCGGAGGTCCCGCCATTTCTCAACTGGCGTGGCCCTCCCCCGCATTCGCACGTCTGGATCTGATCAAGCTCTGCCCGCAAGGCCTTGGTCTCGCCTTGGGTCCGTGGCCCGCGTGACGTCGCAGGATGCCTTGCAATGACCGTGCCGCCCCGCTCACCTCTCTCATTCGGGCCGCCGTCTTTGTGCGCTTTTCCTCTCAGTACCACCACCCGCCACTCGCCTGCATGCATGCGCTCCCTGCTGCTGAACAGCCACTCCGGCGGGCGGCCAGACCCTGGAATGCTGCTCACAGGTCAAAGCGCATATGTGCGCCTTGCTGCAACCACGTGTAAGCTGATTTGTCATTGCCCAACCCCTCTGGCCATTACAGAGTACCGGGATGGGGGTGGGGCTAGGAAGCTTCGCTATGCTAGTCAGTACCGCAATAGTCGCGGGTTTGCGTGGTTGGTGATTGGTCAATGCTATCCATGGATTCTGTCTGGCTGCACTATGCGCTTTCAGTGGGCGCGCACGCGTGGTCCAGCGCGCTTACGTGGCGTGGCACCCGCTTCCTGCTGGGGCCACTCACCAGTCAACCGCCCTGGGCTTGGGAAGAGATGGCACGCGCCACTCCACCGCCACAATCACTGGTTAGTCTAGACTTTAGACTGCCTCTATTTTGTCGTAGGGGGCCTTCTGCAGACAAGTGAGCTTGGCAACACGAGCAGCAAGGAATGCGCGCGAAGCCGGGCGGTGGATTCGGACCGCGCGAGGGACGCTGTGGCTGTTCGATAATCGTGAAGCTTCAGCTTCGGGGGCTAGTCAGGCCTGGAGCCGCGGCGCAAGTGCCCCTCGCCCCGACCAGGGCTGCTGCACGCGCGGGCCCCTCCAGAATCGGCCTAGCGGACGTGTAGTTTCGCGTTTGAGCGTCGAGAGCCAGCTGGGCTCTCAGCGCATGACGCAGGCTGCGCCTCGCCGGCACGCATCAGCAGCAGTGCGCCATCAACGCCGCCCACAGCACGGCCAGGAGGTCGCCAACCGGCCGGCACGCCGCTCCCCTGTCCTCCCTTCGCGCAACCCCCAGGTCGTACCTCCTGTCGCCCTGCGAGGCTGATGAGGGATAACACCAACCCAGCGCCCCAGAACCCGCCACCAAGACCCCCACAGAATGGACACGATACGACTCGCCCGGTGGACAGTGCGCAGCACAGGCGCGCAGAGGGGGAGGGGCGGGCCTTGGGTGCGCATGCGTCTGTGTCAAGGCTTTGCAGCGAGTTGCAGGGGCATCAGAATTATCTCTTGGTGTTTGCCAGGCGCATGATGCATGGGACCGGGCCCTGATGAGAGTGGGGGCTCATGCGTCGAGTGGGTGAGCGGGCTCTGGGGCGCTGTTGCACGCCCCGCCGCCGCAGCTTTCTGACATACCCCGCCGTCGCCCCACAGGCCCGCGAACGAGCAGCGCGGCGCGGCTGACCGCAGGCTAGAGAAGCCCACGAACGCGCGAGGCGGCGGCAAGGGCGACACCAAGGGCGCCGGAAAGGGCGCCGCGCCGCGCGAGGGCCCCCGCGAGGGCCCGCGCGAACCCCGGCGGCGCAGCGCCGCAG
>NW_014011869.1:0-7455 GCF_000611645.1 Monoraphidium neglectum
GGGGGGGGGGGGAAGCGGCGGCGAACGATTGGCGGGCTGGGAGGCACGAGATGTGGCAGTTGGGATGTGACGCAGGGGCCGTGGCTGCATGCGGGGACTGCAGAGCGGCGTTGCTCCTGGCCCCTGGACCCGGCGCCCAGCGGGCTCACGCTGCAGCCGCTTCCGGGCCAACCTCAGAGTCTGGCGCTCCCCCCCCCCAAACTCCTGATCCAATGGGCAGCGCCTCGCGATCTGGGCCGACCAGATCACGCCGCGCCTCACCTGTAGCACCTCCCTGATCTGGGGCTCGAAGCCCATGTCCAGCATCCTATCCGCCTCGTCGAGCACGAGGTACCCCACTCGCGACAGGCTGGTGTTGCCTTGCTGCAAGTGGTCGATGAAGCGGCCGGGCGTGGCCACCACCACCTCCACGCCCCGCCGCAGCTCGTGCCGCTGCTCGTGCATCTGGACGCCGCCGACGACGATGCAGGTGCGGCAGCTGCGGCGGCTGGTCTGGCCAAAGGCGGCCACCTGCGCGCGACAGGGGGGCGGGCGGCGCGGCGGGCGGCAGGGCAGCGGCGACAGTTGGTTGGGGAGCATGCCATGCCGGCGCCCCAGGCACATAAGGCCGGCTGTCGCGCGGCGTGGCCACGGACCCGCACCCTCCCCCGCCCTTCTGAAATTTTAGCGGCCCATCGGCCAGGCGCTCACAGCCCCAGCAGTAAAAAGGCATGAACAAATCGCACAAAGCCACGTACGCGTCTAAAAGCATTCACACCTCGTCCCCCCTTGTGCCCACCTCCTTGTCAATCTGCTGCGCCAGCTCCCGCGTCGGCGCCAGCACCAGCGCCATCGGCCCGTCCCCCGGCCGCAGCGGCGCCTGGTTCAGGCAGAACTGGATCATGGGGATCGCGAAGCTCGCGGTCTTGCCGCTGCCCGTCTCGGCGCACCCCAGGATGTCGCGGCCCGACAGCGCCACGGGGATGCCCTGCGCCTGGATGGGCGTCGGGGTCTCGTACTTGTGCGCAGTGATGTCCGTGAGGATGTTTTGATGCAGGTTCTGCAGGGGCGCGGCCGAGGGGAGTGGGGGCATTACTTCATGGGGCGAGGGGGGGGCGGTCAGGGGTGGGCCCGATGGCTTGGCGCGGCTGCATGCTGAGCCCGCCCTGAGCGCGCGGGCTCCTGATGTTTGGCGCCGAGCTGGGGCTGCTGCGGCTGGCGGCAGCGGGGGAAGCGGACGGCTGTGCGTCTGTTGGGAGTTGCAGCCACTGCAATTTGGTGGCTGGGCCTGCGTCAAGCCGCTCGCGTCGGGGTTGGCCATCCGGTTGCCGTGCGTGCATGAAGTCCGCGTCAAAGCCTGGCTGGCCCTCATCAGCCGTTCTGCCAGTAGCTCTGTTTCGTATGGCCAGATCGCACCCATCCTTGCCCTGGCTTGTCATCTACCCCAATCAATGCGCCCAGCATCAAACCCACCATGTCCTTGAAGGACTCCACGGGCGCCGCTGCAGGGGGCTCGCCCTCGGGCACCTCAACTGTCACGTTGAGCCGCTGCCTGATGTCGGCCACCATGTCAGCAGTCAGTGCCTTCACGCGCTCGCTAGGGTCGTAAGGCTTGAAGACTGCCTCGATCGTGCCGCCCGAGCGGGCAGCAGGGCCGCCGCCGCCGCCGCCTCGTGGCTCGGGGCGGCGCCCCATGGACGAGCCGCCGCCGCCGCTGCTGCCGCGGTCATCACCCCAGCCGCCACGGCTGGCGTTGCCAGCGCCACGAACATCTCCATAGCTGCCAGAGCGCGCAGGGGCAGGCCCAGAGTCGGACCTGCCACCCGGTTCGCCTCCTCCTGTCGCGGCTGCTTTCCTCAAGTGAGGAGGGACATAACCTCCCATGACCGCCAATGATCTGAACAAGAATAGGCTGGAGTGCGCCTCCTGGAAGCTCTCCAATGGGGCGGTGCGCCTCGGTGCGGTGATCTGGATCGTTGCTATGCACTGTCTGCTGTGTACGGTAGCTTTGTATGGGTGAGAGGTACCTGAATAGTTGATATGTGGGGGCTCGTGCAGTGCAGCGCGCTCTGTGAACAGCTACAAGCGAAGGACGGCCTACGAAGTGCCCGGAGTGAGTGGCCCTTGTCCAGCGTGGCTCAAGCGTTCTTGGGCTTCCACAACTGTGCCGTCACACGCAGTACTGCAGCAGATCGCTAAATTATTTTCACACTATTTGCACGCAAACTTTTTCATCTTCGGGCTCAGATCGCACAGGTGAAAAAGCCGGTCCTCGACGTGCTTCAGCAGATAAGGCCAGTAGCAGGGCATACTAAGCCCTTCAGCGCGTGTGTGGAGTTCTCGGTGGAGTTTAGCCACACCTGCAGCTGTGAGAGCGGCGAGCAGCGGCGCCGCTCAGTCGGCCAGCTCGAGCTGAGCGCAGGAGGCAGGACAGCACAGGCCCGGTGTTGCAGGAGCAGCTGCGGCAGCCATGGCCAAGCACCATCCAGACTTGATCATGTGCATGAAGCAGCCCGGCATAGGTGCGTAGCTGGGGCGCGGCTAGGGAAGAATCCGGATTGGTGTGCATCAGGGACAGCAGTGGCAGCGCATGCGTGCTTGCAGGTTTATGCAAACTGTGGTGCTTTGTTGCTGCCTTGAGTGCATCAGAAAGTTGTCACAATGACCAGGCTTGTAAATCGCAATGCACCTGTTTGTATCCACCAGTGGCACGCCTCCACCTCCACCCATGCCTCGCCCGCTTGCGTCTGCCCACACGACTTGCGTGTCGCGCAGCCATCGGCCGCCTGTGTGAGAAATGCGACGGCAAGTGCCCCATCTGCGACTCTTACGTGCGGCCAGCTACCCTTGTGCGGGTCTGCGATGAGTGCAATTATGGCAGCTACGAGGGCCGCTGCGTCATCTGCGGGGGCGTGGGCGTGAGCGACGCCTACTACTGCAAGGAGTGCACCCTCCAGGAAAAGGACGTGAGTGCGGGTGATACATTTGTGTGTGTGTGTGTGTGTACATGTGTGTGTATGTGCTTGCAGTGCATATGCGTGTGCGAACTTGTCAACATGGCCAGGGCCGGCCCTGCACTGTGATCGCACACGCACCACCAGTTGGCTGCTCGTGGGTGGAAGAGGCAGAACGGCCCCACGGGGCGACAATTTCTCAGCGGCCGCCCGCGTGTTGTAGTGCCGCGCTGCGATGTGTAGCCGCTTGGGTCCCTCGCACACGAAAGTACTTAATTTGCTGAATACGCCCACCCCTTCTCGCTGCCCCCCGTATGCTCATTGGGCGGCTGCAGCGGGACGGCTGCCCCAAGGTGACAGGGCAGCGCTGTACTTTGACCCAGGGGCCAGTGCGTGTGTTGCTGTGGTGCCCTGGCAGTGGCTGCGCACGCGCGCATCATCCATGGTGTCCAGGATGCGCCGGCACGCTGTGCTAAAAACGCCACCTGCTCTGCACACGTGGATTAAGTGCACTCAATTGTGCACCCCTATCCCTGCCTGCGCTTCCCGCAGATCATCAACCTGGGGTCCGCAAAAACAGAGTGAGCAACCGCGGCGGCTGACGGCACCACCCTGCCCACGCCTGGGCGCCCTGAGGCGGCGTTGTCTGCGTGGTTGGCAGTCAGTCGACTTGACAGGATTCGAGCAGTTCCGCAGTCGCCCATAGGCCGCAACTCGCCGTCTGGCCCTCCTCGCGCCCCCGCACGCCATCTGACCCGGCACTCTCCCCCCCCTTGTTTGCTCCCGCCCCACCACAGCCTGTTCTACCACCGGAAGGCGTACGGCTTCAACGCACACTGACATGGCGGCTCTGCTGGCCCTTGTGTAGGCAGATATTTTGTCTTTCCGTTGTGCATGGTCATTTATTGGTCTTTGTATCCCTACACGTACGCCCTTGTGTAAAGGCTGCAGTACTCTTGTGGCAGCACCAGCATGGTGATGTGATGACCCTTTGCTTGGGAGGGGATTCTGCAGGAACGTGGTGCAGGAAGATCGGCATGTGTGTCAGCCCTGGAAATGCGCTTCTCGCAGTCTGTGGGCGGATGGGGCCCAATCGTGAAGGTTGGCCCTATGACAAACATGAGATTTCTGCTGTAACTTTTAGGTCCGCACACAAGCCGCACATACCAATGCTCTGTAACCTGGGTTGTGAGTCACATTATAAACACACTTTACTGAAACCCAACGCATGAGGCAGTGGTGTTTGCTGCTGCGGCCGCTGCTGCTGCTGCTGCTGCTGCTGCTGCTGCTGCTGCTGCTGCTGCCGCTGCTGCTGCTGCCGCTGCTGCTGCTGCCGCTGCTGCTGCTGCCGCTGCTGCTGCTGCCGCTGCTGCTGCTGCCGCTGCTGTTGCTGCCGCCGCCGCCATCTAACCTCGACAACCGCACAACGCCCCGTTGCTGTTTTCAGCAGCAGCCGGGGCGAGTTCACAGGCGCCCGGCGAGTCTCACAGCGGATAGAGGCAAAGGGTGCTATGAACACTGCACTCGCTGAGGTGGCAGCCTTTCTTGGGCTCCATTATCAACATTGAGGCAGTTGCAGCGTGGCCGCCACCCCCTACAGCCCAACATGCGTGATACCGTCAGCAGCTGCTTGTTACGACAAAGGTTGGCAAACCCATCCAAACATGCGTTGCGACGTTGTGAGGGACTCTGAAGCAGTACTCCTTGAACCATGTGAGAGGCACTGATTTTAGTTGCAAGACTTTCACCAGGGCTGCATCACCTCATCTAGGTTGTTCGTAATGGCTGGCGTGGCTGCACAGGGTTGGGTGTGAGCACGTGACTGAGCCTATCCTGGCCAGGCTAACCTGGACCATCGCCCCGGCATGCAATCAGTATAATATTGACTGGCTACGTCTGATGAATACGTGGTCATTTCAGGCTACATTATTGGGCCTTGACCGTGAGAGCATCTCGCATTCATGCTGAGCACGCTTTGCACGTGCTGCACGACAACAAAGGGCCCCCAGTACGCAGGCACACGTCTATCATAAGTCTACCTGGCACCACAATCATGTCTCTGTCGGAAATCCTTCTTTCATGTATGATTTGATCGTCCAGTCGCTCGATAATGAAGCGCTCGCTGCCAGATCACTTGAATCCGGATGATGGCGGGCCAGCCTTCGGCCGCGCTAGGCGTCTGGAAACGCCATCATATCGAGCAGATACGTTGAATATATGCGATGACGATCAGCTGCCATTTGGCTTGGGCTCATTTGCTGGCGATGGCAGCAACGACGATGGCGCCCTCCGCCAAACGCAGCACGAGCAGCGACAGGAGCAGCGCAACCGCTGGCTCGCCTGCTGCCACCAGAGCGGCAACCTGGGTGTTGCGCTATACGACCGCGTCACAAACGAGGTGCGCCGAGGGCGTGCTTGCCGATGCGATTCGTCAGGCATATGGCTTGGCAGCCGACTCCCCGAGAGCAGCTGCTCCATCAACAGCAAAACCGCTCCCGTCTGTCGGCGCTGTTGCAAACAGCTCCTTTCCTTCTTCAGACAACTCGTGCCCTCCACTGCTCCCGCTTGTGCACACTAGATCTCTGCCATGCAGACTGCGGACGACGGCCGTGGTCCCCTGAAGTTTCAGGTGGGGCCATCGCTGGCTATGGCACCGGGCGATGGCTTGCAGGGACATCCGCCACAGCACCGTTGGATCCTGCATGCGTTTGGTTCAGCTGTGATTGATGCCGCAACCCCCTGCACGCGCCGCTGTGGTCGCTATCAATCTCTCTCCGCTGCTGCATGGGGACAGCGTTGTACATGCGCCGCTGGCTGCCTGCACTTTCATGGCAAAGCTGGCATGATCCAGCAACCTCCACCTCTACAGCTCCATCCAGGAATGCAGCCTGCTTCCATGCCTGGGCATCTCTCTTTGGGCCAGCCTAACTACGCAGGCAGCAGGGCACTGCCGCACGTTGTGCAGTCAGCGTACTGTTCTCACTCTATGCCTCATCACATCAATGGATACAACATCATGTTGACATCACTTGTGGCACTGCGCCCCCATGCAACCCTCCAGATGCTCCACTATGTGAAGATCCAGACAGATCCAGACGTGATCTGCCTCAGCGCCACCGCTGAGTCAGCGCTGGTGGAGGCAGCGGCGGCCGAGGCCCCGGGCGCAGGGGTGGCAGGGCGGCTGGAAGGTTACTGCGTTCAGCTGGAGAGGAGCTCTGTTTTTGCGCACGACAAGGTGTGCCATCGTGGCGAGTGCTGAGGAGCAAGATTGGCAGCATGCAGTACGATTTTCTTGGCAAGGGTGCACAAGCACTTTTACCAGCACCAGTACGCACCAGTACGAGCAGCGTCACCACCAGCACCAGCGTGCAACGCCACAGCAGCAGCAGCAGCAGCAGCAGCAGAAGCGGCACAAAGCAGCAGCGGGCATCGCAATTACTACTCTAATGGCATATGCGCGTTCGCACACAGAAGCCCCAGCCTCGCCCTGCTGTCTCCTTTCTGCTGCTCCTTCTGCAACCCCTACCCCCTGTCAACCAACATATAATTACATCCACGCAGGCGCACATGCGCGCACGCATGTGGGCGCGAGCGAAAGCAAGCGCGCGTGCGCTTGCGCAAACACACACACACACACACACACACACACACACTCACACACACACACACACACACACACACACACACACACACACACACAAGCACACACACACGCACACCTATACACAACACAAACACCTACTAATACAAGCACATATGCATAAACGTTCGCTCCTGTGCAATTGCAGGCGCTGCACGCGCTGCAGCAACTGTCAGTGTGTGGCCTCCCCAGCTTGGCCAGCCCCCAGCACCACCTGCAGCAGCTGGGACGCTTCCTCGATTTAGGGCAGCCGGCGCTGGCCGGCGCACTGGGGGCGCTGGTCGCTGTGTTGTTGCGGGTGAGTGAGGCTTTGCATCCGGGTCCACAGTCATATGGCCACAACCGCGCTTTGCTGTTCAGGTGCCGCTCACCCCCTCGCCCGCTGGCGTGCGTGCCTGCCGCCGCTTGGTAGCCTGATCCTGCGTGTGACGCCGTGCCGCCGCACCGCAGGAGGGGGTGGCCTCCCGCCAAGACGGCTTCGACGACGGCGATGGCGCCGGCGCGGGCAGGGTGGGGGGTGGCGCCGTCGAAGTGGACCGCCTGGCAGACATGGCGCTGCAGGGGTGAGGGCGCGTTGATACCGAGACGCCTTGGCACCCGCGAGCTCGGCGGGCGCGTGGGACCGGCTTGGCGCACCGCGGCCCCTCAGCATGTGACCCTGCGCGTCCGGCTGTCATCTTTGCCCTTTCAAGGCCTGTGCTTCACACATTCACACGTGCCTTCAACCTGCTTGCTCCTGCACCCCAGCAACGCCCCTGCCCGCTCATGCCCACATCCCCGCGCTTCCCAACTCTCCAAATTCCAGGCTTCTCCCCCATCTCTCATTCAGCTACAGTACAGCCCAAACTTCCTGGGCCCCGCCCCCGGCCCCCCCCCCCCCCC
>NW_014011869.1:7651-12260 GCF_000611645.1 Monoraphidium neglectum
CTGGAACCCTCAACGCCCTGAGCATTTTCCGCCAGGAGGCCCACCCCTCGCTCATGGGGATAGGGACCTGCAAGGAGGGGTTCAGCCTCTTCGGCCTGCTCAACAGATGCGTGACGAAGATGGTGCGCACGCGGGTGGCGACCGCAGGCGCACGTGCCGAGGCGGGGGCCTCATGATGACATGCACGTAGGCAGCGCCACCTGAGGCGCTATGGCTTTGTCACTTGGACCTCGATCAAGACCATCTGCTTTGGCAAAGCACTGCTGCTTTGGTAGTCATGATTTGTACACAGTACTGCCTCCAACACACAGCTTGTGTGTGCACACACACAAGTACACACACATGAACACACATGCACACGCATGCAAATCCTGCAAAACCAGGGCAAGTCGCTGCTGCGCCAGTGGTGCCTGTCCCCGGTGGCTGACCTGGCGGTGCTGTCGGATCGCCATGACAGCCTGGAGGCCCTCATGACGGCACCAGACCTGGCGGGCAGCATGCGGGCCACGCTGAAAAAGGTGGGGGCTGCTTGGGTCCATGGCCCGCCGAGCCTGGGAATGACAGAGAGGGGTTGGGAGGGAAGGCTGTGCTCTCAAGAGGCCAAATGTGTCGGCCTATCTCACTGATATGGTTTGGCGCTGCGGCGTCGACTGGCCCAGCCTCGCCGCCAACCTGCCTGCCCCCGACAACACACCCCTACCAATCTCTCCGACGCGACTCGCTGGCGGGGCCACGCCGGATGCCGCCCCGTTGATGATCGCAGGTCCAGGACGCTCCGCGCCTGCTCGCCCGCCTGCAGGCGCAGCAGGGCCGCCCCGAGCCCGCCGCGTTCCGGCAGCTTCACGCCAGCATCGGGCAGCTGCTCGCCCTGCGGCGGCTCGCCGCGACGCTCGCGCCGCGCGCGGCGGCGGAGGTGGCGGCGGCGGCGGCGGCGGCAGGTGCCGACAGGGCCGGCGGCCCCGGTAGAGGCGGCGACGGTCTTGGCGCTGGGGGGGCGGGGCTGTGGGGCGGCACTGCCTCGGGCGGCGGCGGCGGCATCACAGGGGGCGGGGCAGCGATCTGGCCTGAGCCCAGCAACAGCGGTGGCGGCAATCTTGGGGGGGCCGCGGATGGCGGGGGCCTTGCAGGGCCGGCCCACAGCGACGTCTTCCGTGCCGACGCATCGCCCTCTGGCCTGCCCGGCTGGGGCGCCAACGGAGGTCGGGGCGACCGCGTCCGCGATCGCGGCGGCGAGACCCGTCAGGGCGGCGGCGGCGGCGGCGGCGGCGGCGGCGGCGGCGGCGGCGGCGGCGGCACGGTTTGGGACCGGCTGGGCATATGCAGGAAGCTGCTCGCCTCCATATCGGACGACCTGCCGGCTTGTGAGCGCGGCTGTGCTTGTTGGGGGGATGGCACGCGGTGGTCGATTGCTGGCCGCACAGGAGCGCCCCCATGGCTCACGTGAGCTCGTCTGAACCCTCGGGTGGAAACCTGCTTGCCACCCACACCGCCCGCTGCCTTGCAAACGACCCTGCTAGGTGCTCCGTCTCTCAGACTGCACACCCCCTCCGCCCCCCCGCCCTCCACCCCCAGGCCAGGGCCTGCTGTGTGACGTCATCGACCTGGACAGGTGCACCCCCGCGGACGGCCAGGAGGCGGCTGTGGTGCACCGCGGAGTGTGCGGCCAGCTTGACCGGCTGAGGGACGCGTACGCCGCCCTGCCAGACCTGCTGACACAGGTGGCAGCCGGTGTCGCTCGGCGATGCACGTTCTGGTCACAGCTGCCACGCCTGCTGCTGCCTGCAAACCGCGCACCTGCCTCGTTGGCCCGGCAGCCCCTCCGCCCCTGCCGGAGTCCTGCGCGCCATAGCAGGCTCAGGCATCTGTGACACGCAGCCGTCAGGGGACTTCCCTGCGCAGCTGGGCCGCACGCGCCCGTCTCCTCTATTCCGCCTCACTGAATCTCCACGGCTGCAGCCGCGGCGACCGAGCCCCAACTGCCGCTCAGGGAGGGTTAGGGAGCTTGCCCCACCCAGGTCTCCACCCGCACTCTCCTCCCTCTGGAGGAAAGTGCTCTCCCCCCCTCACCAACGCTGACATTACCCCACCTCAACCCTCCCTTCTCCTCATCAAAGGTGGTGGAGCAGGAGCTGCGCCGCATACCTCCCGGTGTGGCGCGACGCTACACCGAGCAGCTCTGGAGCATCACATACATCCCACAGGCGGGGGGGGAGGGGGAGGATGGGAGTGGAGGGAGCAGGGGCGGTTGAGTGGAAGAAGACCCAGGGGCTGCCGGTTGACAAGGGGGTGCCACAGCATCCCCTTGCGCGCGTGCGCTGACAGGCCGTTGTGGCTGCATGCAGGCTTGTCTGGCAGCACACACGGCAAATTATATCAGCCATCAAATCACCCGTTTGTGTCGCCTTGGGCGTAGCGCCGTGGCCGTCCCTTGATCGTACACCGCGTGACACGTGCGCAGGTGGGTTACGTCATGCAGGTCACCGGGCGCCAGCTCAGCGAGGAGCTGCTGGAGCTGCTGCCGGACTACGAGCTTATGTGGGGCCAGCATGATGTTGTCAGCGCTGATGGCACCGCTGCAATCGGGGCAGATGGCAACCAGCAGCAGCAGGGTCAACGTGGAGCAGCAGGTGGTGGCGTTGGTGGTGGGGGTGGCAGTGGCTTCACCGCATTCTACAAGACTAGAAGCTGCACACGGCTGAGCTCTGAGTTTGGTGATTTGATGTACAAGATGAGAGACCTGGAGGTGAGCCAGTGTGGGTGCTGCACCGTGAGGGTGGTCGGATGGAGGGGTGGGCCGGCCGGCGGAGTACTTTGAGGGGCTGCGAGCTTAGTAGGCGACTGCAACCAACACGGCGGCATGGAGCTGTGCTAGGGCAGTGCTTACTTGACCCCAACACAATCAAGTTGGTGTGTTCAGGACAGCAGGCCCTCTGAATTGTCTGAGGTGCCCTCCACTCAAAGTGCCACACCCTTTACTAAAAACACGTTCAAACTGATTATGCCGCAGCCTCCAATCGTCCCGCACGCGCCGCTATCACGGGCCCCACAGCCACCTGGCACCGCGCGATCCTTGTTCTTCAACCCAACGCCTTTTCCCCACCCACCAACCCCCTCGCCCACCTATAAACCTGCACCTGCACAGCGGACCCCGCGACAGCTTCCAGCCATTCTCCCAGCTGCGCTCTCCAGCTCCTCTCTGACCCTGTTGCCTTGGCCCCTTGCTCCTGCTCAACCCCTTCCCCGCCCCTCACGTGCCACCCTCACTGCAGTCCAGCATCTGCACGGAGCTGATCAGGCGCCTGCTCGCCTTCCGCGCCGCGCTCAACGCGGCGTCCGGGGCGGCTGCCGAGCTGGACTGCCTGCTGGCGCTGGCTGATGTGGCGCGGGACAACGGGTACTGCAGGCCGGTGCTGGTGGAGGAGCCCGTGCTGGAGATTGTGGGGGGTGAGGCCCGGGAGTTTGGGGCTGACACTCCAGGGCTGGATGGGTATTAGTTAAGGCGTTGGATTGAGGTCCAAGCTTTGCAGAAGGTCCAGGGTTGGGCTGCTTAGCAGGTGCATGCAGGGGAGAGTCGCAGGTGGCGAAGACACGAAGGTTGGGCGTGGCATGCCGAGCATGCTGAATTTGCATGGTGTGTGTGTGTGTGTGTGTGTGTGTGTGTGTGTGTGTGTGTGAGAGAGTGTGTGTGTGCGCGCGCGTCAGGTAGGTTGTTGCGTGGTGGCATTGCAAGCCCAGCCACTTTATCTGGAGTGGGTAACCCCCCAAACACATGTCGCGCAGACAACGGGAACTGCATGTGCCTGTTCAGCTCCGGCCCACTGCAAGTGGCTCGCCTTGCCTTACAGCTGGCGCGCAGCTGCACCCCTTTATTCCTCCGCCCCACCGCGCCTTGCTGCGCTGACACGCCCCCATTGACCCCAACCCCCAGGCCGCCACCCCCTGGCTGAGCTCATCGCGGGGCCCTCTGGCTTTGTGCCCAACGACACGGCCATGCCCCTGGCCGGCCCCCGTGTCCACGTGGTGACGGGGCCCAACGCCAGCGGGAAGAGCTGCTACAGCAAGCAGGTGCAGCTTTGTGTGAGAGTGTGTGTGTATGTGCGTGCGTGTTTGAATGAGCGTGAGCGTGTGTGCGCATGTGTGCGCATGTGTGTGTGTGTGTGTGTGTGTGTGTGTGTGTGTGTGTGTGTGTGTGCGTGCGCGCCTGCATGTGTGTCGTGTGTGGGTCTGTTTGGCCAGGGTGTGGTAATTGGGAGTGGGAGTGCAGGGATGGGTGAGGTGGTTGGTTGTGTTGAGCTTGGGTAGGAGTGTGTTTGGGTAATAGATTGTGGTCTTGGGTGTCATGTGGCTTGTGAAAAAGTCATTGGGTGTCGAAGTGCGTGTTTGTGCACGTGTGGGTGTCAAAGGGACGGGGGCAAGGTCATGCAGGGGGTTGTGCATAGTGCGGGCGGCGCCCTGTCACCGAACTCAAGAAATCCCGCGTGACAGGCACCGCGCCCGTCCACCCGCAGCCCTGCTTGCCCTTACCAGTCCTGGCAGTTCCCCCTCAACATCAACTCCCCTCCGTGCTCCCCTGTGTCTTTCCGATTACAAATGCCCACCCCTCCCCACC
>NW_014011868.1:0-12053 GCF_000611645.1 Monoraphidium neglectum
GGAGGCAGCAGGGCGACGCGGCCGCGAAGGAGCCGAAAGAGGGCGCCCCGCCTGGCCCTGCTGCGGCTCAGGGCGGCCGCTTCTTCTGCGCCTCGCGGTGCCGCGCCGTGAGCGTCCTATTGGTCACGGCCCTTCTAGTCGCCGTCGCAATCGCAGTGCCAGTCGCGCTCACCCAGGCCAAAGCTCGCGACCGCGCCGCGGCCGCGGCCGCGGTGGGCGCGGCGGCGCGTCAGCAGCCGCCGCGGGCGGCGGTCGGCGCGGGCACGGCGCCGGCGGCGTTTGGGGTGCTGGTGGGGTTGGCACCGCCGCCGGGTGCCGGGCCTGCGTGGGGCTGTGCAAATATCTTTGGCGGCGAACAGGTGAGATTTGGGCACGTGTCTCACGTGAGCTCAAAGATTGTTCAGCTGAGCTGTGGGTTTTCAGGTGACTTGAAAATGCCACTGCCCTGCCGGCCGCATCAAGACGTGCCGACTGAAATCTGCAAAACGTGCACTCGCTCCCGGGGCGCAGCGTGCAGGGGTGTGGCTCCCTGTCGCCGGCTGGCAGTTGCCTGGACACCCACCCACCCATCCACGCCCGCCCGCCTGTCATGCTTCTAATTCGTAATGAACACGCAGGCTCTGGAACGGTACAGGGACGCCGTCACAAACGCCTACTCGACCGCGCTGTCCCTGCCCCCCGAGAGCGTCGCAGTCCAGTCCGTGGACTGCAAAGCAGCAGCAGGGGCACCAGCGGCAGCAGGAGCAGGAGCAGAAGCGGCGGCGTCAGGTGGCCGCCGCAGGTTGATGCAGCCGGGTGCTCCCGCGGCGGGGGTTACGCTCGACACGCGTTTCACAGTCCAAGTGCCCACTGGTGAGACGTGGCATGAGCAACTTGTGTCCCCAAATCGTGACAGGCTCGGAACTGTATTGCTGTGCTCAAAGCTGACACCAAGTACGAGCCCGAAGGCAGCTCACACACCTTCAGTTGCTGCACAAACTCTGCATGCGAGTCAATACCCTGACGTCTCACCTGCACCCCGCACCCCACCCCACCCCTCGACTCTCCGCGTGCCCGCAGACCCCCCGGAGCTGCGGCAGCAAGTGATCTACAACATCACCAACAACAGCGCCGACATCCTTGGACCCGCGATCCGCGGCGTCTTTGGGCGGGACATCGGCGGCGTGTCTATCGGCAACCCCTCACCGCTGCCGGCGGGCGGCGATGCTTCGATCCCGGGATCGCCGCAGCCCTCTCAGGCGGCCGGGGTCGACCTACCGCCGGCGCCCGCGGCCCAGGAGCCTTCCGAACCAGAGCCGCTGCCGTCGCCGCGCCTGGGCAAGAGGTACCCGGCCGCGCCGCCTCCGCAGCCGCCAGAGCCGGCGCCCCCGTCGCCCGAGCCGGGCGGCTCGCCTGAAGCCATACCATCATCGCAGCCCCTGACGCCGCCGACGGCCGCGTCGCCTGCCCCATCGCCAGCAACCGCGCCGCCTGCGCGCGCCAGCTACGAGGGGCGCGAGCCCGCGCACCCGAAGTGGTCCGACGCGCCGCGCTGCTCTTACCAGCCGGCGGCCGGCGGTCAGTATGCGACAGACGCTGCCGGGCGGCTGTGGGGGTGGGAGGCTGGCAAGAGCTGCACGTTCCAGCAGCCCGATACTGGGCTCCCTATCATCGTTGATCAGGGGCCAGCGGGCGCAGCGCCAGGCGGCAAGCAGCAGCAGCAGCAGCAGAACCAGGCGCAAACGAAGGACCAGCAGCAGCAGCGGCCTGACTGGGCCTCGGCGCCGGCCTGCAAGTACGAGCGAACCGCCACCAACAGCGTCCAGGACACCGCTGGCCAGGCGTGGGGGTGGCAGGACGAAAAGAGCTGCGCGTTCCGGGGCGGCGCGGCGGGCGCGGTGCCGGGCCAGGCGTCCGGCCCAGCCGCGAGGCCGAGCATACCGCAGGGGACCCCATACTGCCGTGCAGCACCCACTGCAGACAACAGTGTCCGCAGCAGCCAGGGCGACCTGTGGGGCTGGCAAGACGGCCGCAGCTGCGTATTTACGAGCGCTGCGGCCGCGGGCGGCGGCGGCATAGGCGCTGTGGGTGGCGCAGGGGCTGCTGCTGAGGGCGCAGATGCGTGGTTTTCTGCACCCGCGTGCAGATACGCGCGGACGGCAGACAACAGTGTGCAAGACACCATCGGGCGCCCCTGGGGCTGGCAGGACCGCCGCAGCTGCAAGTTTGCCTGATGCACACTGTCCAAGGAGCAATGCATTTGTATTTTCGTAAGACTTGCCGGCAAGGCGCTGCATGGTGGTTTCCATCAGGCCCCTTCGACCAGCCACACCTGCATCCCATTGCACTGAACCGCATCTTTACTTCCCAAAAACCTTCAATAAACCTCCCTGTTGCTACCTATCCTGCGGGCGCGAGTGCAGTTGCGCTCAACCTAACCAGGGATTACCTCACATCCCGCCATTTACCTTGAGAGGTTGGCGAGCCGCGGCGGCCCCTCCTGCAATCACCTCCCTGCCTCTTCGACCCTTGGCGTGCAACATGATGTCGTGTGCGCGCGGGCCTGCGGGCTTTCTTCTCCGGCTGGTGCACCAATGGTTACTGCTGTCCCCCTCCGCACGCGTGCACGGTCACTTGCCTGCGCGGGCGCATCGCTGGTCTGCGCTGACGGTAATATCCAGCTGGCAAACGGCTCGTTATCTTGAGCCGAGAAGCGCCTGCATGTGCGTCCTCGTCACTTCGCATCTGATTGCACCTGATGGTCGATGCCATCCACTGCAAATGGCTCCCACTGACTGCATGCCGCACGTGCATGATGCAAGTGCTTTTTGAGTGTTTCAGGCACTCTGCATGGACGTGGGTTTCGGACGCTTGCTGCAGCGGGACAACGGCGCGGGCTGCGCCGCACATGACGGGGCGGGGGAATGCATCGCCCTCCACATGTGTCGTGAAGGGTTGCGCAACCCTTCCAAGGCATTACGTGTGACTGGGCCCAGAAACTCTTGCAGTATCAGCACTTTCACAGCACCAAACGCACACAGCTATGGCCCTAGAATCTCCCGTTGCCACGTACGGGCTGACCACAATCCCACATGCTTTCGCCACAAGGGCTTATTTGGACTGTGTCGACTGGAGGGGCCGCCGCTGCAGGGGTCGCGAGCATTTACCCCTAACCACCAACCCTCTGGTGTGCCACTGCTGCATGTGCCCGCACGCCACGACAATTTGGAAGAGCGAGCCCAATCGCAAACTGTGTGGCTTGCAGCAACCTGCACGGCTGCTGGACCCCGCTCTGCTGTGGGTCACACACACCTGACCCCACTAGGTGTGCTTGGCCAGATTTACTTGCTTCAGTGTGCCGGTTGAGGCGTATCAACATCCGCAGGTTTTGTGATGACCTGTGAATTCATCTCTTGAAGCCCCGCCCATGCTCTGCGCAACTGCTGCACATGGCCGCTTTCTGGGGATAGTCAGATTACACAACTGCCTGCAAGGGCCAGAAAGCACAAAAACCGGCACCTTCTTGTAATCGCGCAATTGCAAAGCATAGCAGTATGGAAATTGGCTCGGGGAATGCGTGCCAGGCTCTCAGATCATCTTTTGCCAGTATGCAGGGCCACTCACTTAAAAACATTGGCAGGTGCCAAGCCGACTTCACGGTTCTCCATCACCGGCACAACTTCATGCATCCAGACAGATCCAGGCCTCTTGCAAGAGTGCCTCTTGAGCTTCACAGAACATTCATTCCCATAGTAAGGCGAGGCGCAGCCCGCTTGCACGCATATCAACAGTGGTTGTGATGCAAGTGGCTGTGATGCTTTTCAACCGGCGCAGGCGTAGCAGGCTGCCCCAGCAGCAGCCCACATGCACAGCGCCGCCCCTTAACCTGGTCAGAGCGTTGGGGGCAGCAACAAGCCAATTTCATGCAGCAACAACGAAGCCGAGCACATTGCAGTGTGCTAACAACATCAAGCACGCAGAGCATCAAGCACGCAGGAGCCTGCCGAGTGAGCCAGCCTGGCGAATTCAAATCCGACAGGTGGACGCCATGCATTTTGAAGCCATTGTCGAAAGAGGTCGCAATGATGACGCATACGTGGCACACGCCTGCGCCGCTACACACCCAGCATCGAATCTGCCCGCCAATCACTAGCGGCGAATGATGGTGACCTGGTCGCCGGACTGCCACTCCGGCCACTGGTTCTTGTGCCACGTCCAGAAAGCGTGGGTAGCATTTGCAAAGTCAATCACCCCGTGCCCAAAGGATGGCTCCCTGTAGGCGCTCCACGCCGGCTGCGACGTCGGGCAGTACTGGCCCTGCTGGAAGCTGAGGCAGGCCTGAGGCTGGTAGCTCGGGAACTGGGTGTAGTTCTCTGGGTGGGCGCAGAAGAAGGTCGAGGCTTGCACCTCGTCAATGAAGTCTTTGTAGAGGCCCTCGATGTTGCCGCCGTCGCCCATGGTGATGTGCACCGGCCCTGCCTCATTGACCTGCGTTTGAGGGAAGCAAGATGGCATTTCTTGTAAGTGAAAGCTTGCTTTGTGTGTGTGTGTGTGTGTGTGTGTGTGTGTGCGCGTGTGTGCGTGAGTATGTGTGTGTGTGTGTGTGTGTGTGTGTGTGTGTGTGTGTGTGTGTGTGTGTGTGTGCGCGCGCAAACGTGCGCATGTCAGTATGCATCAGTTAGATTATTCCAACCACACAACCATTATCAATTGCGACCCATCAGCGCTGTTTTGTAACTTTAACATATCCAAAACAAAGTATACACACATGCTAAAGAATGCAGCACATACCTCGTAATTCACCACAGGCTTGGTCCTGTTTGCAACGCGCCAAGACAGGGAGAATGAGGATTGTTGAGAAACCAAGCGTGGGCTGAGCTGGATGACTGAGAGGCCCGTGACCTGTTAGCTGCTGCTCATGCAACTACTCCCTCCAAAGCACGATTGATGTTGCGTGGATTGATTGGCAGCTGCAATCTCTGAGATTGCAGACAAACCCGCGTTACAACCCGAGAGGCGCCCTACAAAGGGCCTGGGCACATCAGCGCGCTGGCGCGAGTGTTGAATGCATTTCTAGCTCATGACAACAGACATATGTGCCTCGCAGCTCACGAGTGCTGTGCCTGGCTCGCAACTGAGGGCCCAGCGGCTAAGCCCCCACACACCTCTCGTAGCTGTGGATGTGGCCGAGCACGAGGATGTCGACGCTGTACTTGACCAGCAGCGGCTCGTACACCTGCCGCATGCACTCGTTCTCCTTGTAGTGGCCCTTGTACGTGTTGTACCTGTTGTGCGTGTGTTTGTCGGGATGGATGTGAACCCAGGTTTGAGGGGTTTTGAAGAGCGATGAGGTCACAAGCGGTGGCGACTGGTTCGAGTGGGCACAGATGTGAAGCAACTTGCATATGGGTGCTGACGGCTGTGATCTAGCTGGGCGGGCTGCCAATGCAACCAGGAGTGCCGCGTGTGGGTCAATCGATCCAGGTATCACGCCCACCAAGGGGCGTGAGTGGTGACCAGCAGCCATGGTGTCTTGGTCCGGTCCACCTGGAATAGTTGTCAATGGTGGTGTTGAATGCTGCTTGTGGAACAAAGAAGCGCATGTTAAATGTGCTGCTCCACGTGCGTGTTGGTGGGCCAGGCAGTTGGCAACGACAGTCCAGCGAGTTGTGCGCCTGCATGCATGTGCCGTTCGCTATGCATGCACAAACACATATGCATGCACGCGCGCACACACACACACACACACGCACACACGCAATCCACAGATACACACACACAAGCGCGCGTACACACGCAAAAACGCATGCAAGCGCTAGCTCGTGCACGCGCACACGCGCACACGCGCACACACACACACACACACACACACACACACACACACACACACACACACACACACACGCGCGCGCGCGCACAAGCACACACTGTCTCAAGGCCTAAGCCTCAAGTCGAGTAAGATATCGGCTCGCACACCACCAAAGTTCTCACCAGCCGAAGCTCTTTCTCCAGCCACTTGTACTGCTCGTCTGACTGGTCAAACACCTGACCTGCAAGATTACCACCAGGTGTGTGAGGCTGGTTGGCACAGCACCAGGTCTTAAGTTATGAGACCGGGTGCCTCCGTCCCTAACAAGCCAATGTGACTCACTAAGCGAACCTTGGACGCGCGTCACACAGGTTCAAGCCAACACCACAAAACCACAAAAAGCTGACCAGGTCCGTCCCTGAGACCGACCTGGCGAGTAGCTTGTCAGGAAGATGTACTTGAAAACCCCCGGCACCTCAACGGAGTAGTACAGGTTGTTGTAGGGGTCGCTCGTTGTAACCGCCGGGAAGCTGGTCGGGTTGGGGGGCCCTGCGCGGCGGCGGGGGATTGTGGTTGCAGCGGGGCGGGGGTCGGTGCGAAATCACGCAAGTCTCACTAGGATCAACGAGCCTTCTTTGCATGGGTGATGCGGTGATAAAGGGTATGGAAACAGAAGGCACGGAGGAGCCTGGTGAACGAACGGGCACGCTCTGAGCGGCGGACGCGCAACGACGGGTGCTCACCATACTTGTTGGTGGGCACTGGGTAGCGGTGGTTGTACGCGTTGTTGCGGCGGCCGTCCGGCAGCTGCTCAATTTCGTGGCTGGTAGGTGTTACGGGCGGATGGATGAGCGTTTTTATGGGCGGGGGTTGGGGGTGGGTCAGAATGTACCTATGATACAAGTTGGCGGTTGTAGCTGTAGGGGGGCCACAATCAAAGACAACCTAGGGCATGCACCGGGGCCGTGTCAGCAACAGCCAAGCATCCGTTGCACATGTGTTGTCTGACCAGGGCGGCCAGGCATCTAAATGCCCCGCGCCTGATGTGGCCACACAGCTTTGCGCTTTGTGGGTGATGGCACAGCGCGATGCAAGGCCATGCATCAATAAAGCAGCTCGCCCCAAATGTTGCACGTGCACGAGCAGCCGCATGCACTTGAGAAGTTGCACTCACTTCCCATTTGTGTGCATCAATGGCACCACAGAGAGCAGCGGCTCGAACAGGCGGCCGAACATGTCCCACTTGGGTTGGTCTGCGTTGTAGTGGGGGGTGTGCGACTTGGTGATTGGAGGAGTTGAAGAGGCGATTCAGCAGAGGGTGGCAGGTTTCTAATAAGCACCAACGGCACAACTTGACCAGCAAGTCAGTGTTATCAACCTCTTCAGCGCGCACATGAATGTGTGAAGACGCGTGCGTGCACATGCTTGTGCACACGCAGTGCGCACGAACACACACACTCTCCCTCGTGCGCGCGTGTATCAACAGATGCTACCCTAGTCACATGTGAATTTGCCGCTCAAGGCCTTCGTGATCCGTTGGTCCTGCGACGCCCATTGGTCTGCATACACAAAGTCTCCCGCCAGCACTGCCAACTGAGGCTGGCTGGAGATGAGGTGATCCAGCATGACACTTGTGTTGTAGGTCTGGCCAGGGTCTGCGAAAGCAAAAATAAAAGCGTGTGCGTGTGCGTGCGTGTGTGCATGTGTGTGTGTGCGTGTGTGTGTAGTTGGCTGAGCACCTGCAATACCTACAGTACATGAATCTCAAGCCCCAAGTGCCCGCACACTACAGCACACCGCGTCATGCATGGCACAGTGCGCGGTGTCCACGCGCAGTCGCGGCCCCAGCACCCACCGGCCATGACGCCCAGCCTGAAAGGGAAGCCGTTCGTGGGTGCCTGCGGAATTGGTGGCCGGGAGAATCAGGGGCTGGCGCAGCAGAGACAAAGAGCACTTCGCACTGCTGCGAATTCTGCGTGCTCACCGTGAAGTTGAACGCACGGGTAACTGCGTCGGGGCCGTCACCAGTGATCTTGTAGGTGTAAGCCTTCCCTGGCTCGAGGTCTGATATTCAGAGCGGCATGGGGTGATGCAGGCGCTTGCGTAGGTGGGCAACGGGTAGCAACAATGGCAGGGTCGTGCACCGACGCGGGCAGAATACAAGCAAAGCTCCCGCCGTCCGGACCCTTGGGGCGCCAACGCCGCTCTTGGTCGCCCCCTTCAATTGCTGCCAGCCACCTGCGGCGCAGGCAAGCATGCGCACGCCGCACCTCGCAGCACCACATGGTGCAGCCGCGGCGACGCGTAGGACGGCTGCCCGACTGGCTCGTAATCGTTGAGGTATGTGGTGGTGATGCCAGGGGCCCTTATCTCGGGGCGGCTGCCATCGGTAGGGCCATAAACGACCTCGCTGCGGAAGCTGGGGTCGGCTGTTGCCGCGGTTTGAGCGGCTTGGGGCCCCACAACGGCGTCGCAGGTGGCCCAGGATACGAGGACAGCGTTGGGGTTCCAGTAGGTCAGGTGAACCTGTGGATGTGAGGTGTTGTGGCTCCAGAGGTCGCAGAGGGTGAGTGGCACAGCAAGGAATTGTGCAAGGACGGAGCGGGAAACCTGGAGGCCCCTGGTCGAGTGGGGTGAAGCGAGGAGCAGCCCCTGCTGACGTCGCAGCCCCTGCTGACGTCGCAGCCGCCGATGTGCATGGCGGCTGCTTACATCGCTGCCGCCGCCACGGATTAGCTGCCACTGTTTGACCAAAGCACCCCGTCCAAAGGTGTGTTTGCTGTGCAACTGTGTGCTGCAAGCGGCCCACCAGAGCTTCTGCAACACCAGTGAGCATCAGCATGCAGCTCAACATGATGTTGACCCACAGACTGCACAAGGGTACAGCAAGCACCCATGCCCATGGCGTCTGCGACATGCCACTGCCTCGCGCTCGCCTGTTCAGGCTCCCTGCAGCCAGGAGACCGCTTCTGGACACGTGCATCACTTGCAGGTATATCTTCAGTTCCCAGGGACACAGAGGGGTCCAGATGCTCTGACTTGGGCGCGGCATCTGGATCGATGGACACAAGCAAGTGGCGGCTGAGGCCGCGAGCACCGGCGTCCGGGATCGTGCGCCTTTTGATTGTGGCGCCCACCCTCGTGACGAGGATGAGGGCACACAACGCGAGCACACAGGCTCGCGGGAAAAATTGCATTTTGACTGACGCTCGTTGCGGGGCGCGGATAATCCGACGCCCGATCCGGTGAGCACCAGGTGAAACGATCCAAATAGTACTGCACAATGCTTGCACACAGTGGTTTGGCACGAGCGGTGTCACTACAAAACTGTCACCGAGTGACGCAGCGGCCAGCCAGTGGCTGGTGGATTTTTGGGCTGGACGTGGGAACCAGCGAGCCCACAGCTGCCAGTGGGGGCATATTCCCCTTGAATTCTGTGAAGGATTTCTCCCCATTGCGAATTCAGATCCCTGTGCCAGCATTCACAAATTGCATCATCACTCAAATTGAGCAGTGATGTGCCTGCGAGCGGTGGGTTGGCAAATCGGCTGGTGGGGGATGGCAGGTGTTCAGACAGGGAAGACGCACCCAAACGAGAATGAGAGAATCTGCAGTCGACCATCGTTTTGGGCTTGAAGGATCATGCTTCATTATGCCATACATGCCTATTGCTGCGGCCACGTCAACGTTATGGAGCTGTGCAGCTTCGACTTGACCCGTGTTATGCACCCATGCGCCAGAGTGAGCAAGATGGCAAGCGTGATCGTGCGATGTGTCTCCAGCTTTCAACAAGCTAGCCAGGATGCATGCATCTGTATCAATGCACTAGTCCTTGCCTATGCCACCTGCGCATTCATGCATGAGGTAGCGCTATGATACGCGCACAACGCACACTATGCTGATGCCTAACGCTGCATGTGCCGTGTGTCGAGCAAATCGGTGTCAGGGTTATCAGTCATCAGTGCGAGGATATGTCCTGCTATCCAGCCATGCTAGCGTTGGCGCCACTGGGTATACAACAGCAGGCGTCTGAGCCGAACCAGCACGTGGGATGTGTTGTGGAATTGAGCAAGCATCCCGCACATAAATGCGCCACCACATAGACAACCCCTTGTGATCAAGACAAAACACCCAAATTGCATGCATGCAGTGAGGCGCACGTTGTCACCCTGTGTTGCCTGGAGGAGCTCCCCACCGTAGACACTCACACGGCAAATGTTGCATGCAGCAGTGTGCACAAAGCGTGTGGGGTATCCCTTCGACCGCAACTCGTTTATACACTGAATCACCTGTGCGGTAGGCGGCAGGTCGCCCACGACGGCACGAAGAAGCTTGAATTAGAGTTACCAGTTGTAAAATAATGCAGGAGGGTGCAGACCGCGGATGCGTGTGCGTGTGCTCGTGGTAGGTGTCCTGGTGGTGGGCTGTTCCAGGGCAAAGGAGCGAAGCGGTGTGCGTCGCTGGGCAAGGCGGGGCAGGTACAAGTGACCGAACAACATCACCTGCACCACCTCATTTGTTTGGGGGGTTGACTGGGACGCGGCCGTATGCTTTCTCAGCGCTGACCGATGGGTCAAACGTAGCACGGTTACCCCTCTCGGCATCATCACCACCTGCACAGCAAATGTGCAGTTGAGTTTCAGGCCCCGTACTCTGCATATGAGCATTGATTCAAGGGTTGACATTCTACGGTATTCTGTGCACACGCCCATTTGCTCGACAGCTCGAGCTGCTCTTCACAACCAGGACTCTTCACGTGACAGATCGGGCGCACAACCTGCGATTCACTCACATGACAGAAAGACGCTCTAGACCCGGCACAGCAGACTGCGTGGTAGTGGCAGTGGAGCATAATGGCGAGGCTGCGAAGGCCGCGCCCGTGCTGGCGTGGAGGCACCTGAAGGTGAGATGACAGAGAATCAGAAACATATACAAATGCGAGCAGAAGTGAAGCTGTGGGCAAAGGCTGTGCGGCCCGCGAAGTGCGCAACCTCACACACAGTACGTTGGCACACACTGAACGAAGCGCACGCTCTCTGTGCATTGGTGCGTACTCGCCACCACCGTCGCCCACGGGCCTCACATGCCCCGGATGGAACGCGTGCAGGTCGCCACCAAGGCTGGCTCGCGCGTGCTGCTACAAGACCTCACCGGGGCCATCGATGGCGGTCAGTGCACATCGCCCCGTGCGGCACCCACAGCAGGCAGAGGCGCCCAACGCATGCAGGGCAGCGGAGCCAATCTCCTGGCAGCGCCGATGGGCACAATCATGCCAGTCATCATGAGTGCTGCCCACGCAGGCAGCCTTCCAAAACCAGCATGTAAGCCGTGGCGCATGCCCCCTCCCCCTGCCATGCAAACCCCCTCTCATGCACCCCGCGCACGCCCCATGCGGCCCCGCCCCCAGGCTTCAACTGCATCATGGGCCCCAGCGGCAGCGGCAAGAGCACGCTGCTCAACGCGCTCAGCCTCCGCCTGGACCCGGGGATGACTCAGACCGGCGAGATGCGCATCAACGGCATGGCTTACAGCAACTCTGACCTGAAGCTGTCGTGCGGCTACGTCATGCAGGCGCGTGCGCTTGGACCCATGCATCCACAAAACCCATGCGAAGCTCAGCGTGCATCCTCAGCAGCGCGGCCAGCACTGCCGGAGGCTGCGGCTGCGGCTGCGCCACGCCGCCGTGATGCTCGCAGCTGAGGGCTGTGCCGTGAGAATTACCATTGGTCATCCACGCGGCGGCGGTCGAGCCGCGATACCTCCAGGACGGCCAGATAGGCCCACCCACAACGCAGCGATCACGCAGAACCTTCAGCTGCTGACTCTGCCTTGACTGCGCTGTTTCGGCTCTGCCCCTTTGGCCGCCGCAGGACGACCTGCTCAACGCCAACCTGACTGTCGAGGAGACCCTGCGCTACACAGCGCGGCTGAGGTGCCCCCCTGGCTTCTCAGAGCAGCAGCGCCAGGAGGTGCGCGCCCAGACGCCGCAGTGGCCAGGCCGGGTTTGACCACCAGCATGACAGTCTCTTGATGAATTGTGGCGAGCAGGCTCTTCGGCGCTGCTCGGCCGGGCCCGCCCGCACAGCCCCTCCCCAACACCCCTCGTCTTACTGGACATGCCTGCATGCTCCTTTTGGGCAGCTTCATCCCTGGTCGTCTCGCCGCTCTGGCAGCCGCGTGTCTACGTGTGCGCGCCTACGCGTGCCAATCATCCCCCCCTTCGTCGCATGCTTCTGCCCAACCTCCCAACCTCGGCCTCCGACCC
>NW_014011867.1:0-11241 GCF_000611645.1 Monoraphidium neglectum
GGAACGCTCTGCACCTTGCTCATGTCGTGTGAAGCCCCGCTCCCCTCGGTCTTGCCATGCATTCTGCAAAGCAAGACATGCACGCGCTGCCATGATGGCGATTTTCTTGGTTGTGTGTTGCGGTCACCTTGAAGCCTTGAATGCAGCCATAGGTGTAGCTGTAGTAGGCGTTGATCTTGGTGATCGGGCCAAACTTCTTCCAGGCCGACGTCTGGTCCACGTAGCTGTCGAGGGTGGCGCATGTGCGTGTGCTTGTATGTGGGCACACATGCACGTGTGTGTTGGCGATGCATGTGTGCGCATATGTGGGGCGAAGCACGGGGCGTGCATGGCATGGGATGCTCGGGGCGACTGCTGCGTCAATACGCAAAAGCGATAGGTCGTTGATCATGCTGCATGCCATGATCAAGCACATGCTTTTGCCGCCTGCATGCGCAAAGCATGCAGCACTTGACGGCGCATGGGCCCCCATGCGCCCTCAGTTTCGCCCGCTCAATCACCACCGCCCGGCAGCAGGTGCTTACGTCAAGGGCTTGCTGGTGTCCTTGATACCAAAAAACGGCGAGTAGCCTGTGACCTGATCAGCGCCCTTAATGCCACCAGGGCAGTCCCAGGCTGGGATGGCGGGCATGCGCGAGACGCACGTGGGCCAGCTGTGAAAAAAGCGGGAGCAGCGCAACGCATGCTCGCCATCGCCGCGCCGCGTGCCAAGGCGCAAGCTGCTCACCTGCCACCTGGCCTATGGCCAATGCCAGCAGCAAGCAGCTGGCGAGCCTCATCATGGCTGCTGGAGTCCCAACCTACAGCAGGTTTCGTTTGCATGGAGGCGCAGAGCGTCAGCGGCACAGAGGCACTGGCAAGCAGGTGCGTGGGCCTCAAAGCAGCTACAATCGACCAGATGGGCACCCGTGCACGAATGGGCACGCGGAGAGGGCGCGACGGCGCACCAACGTTCGGTGTTGACCAGAACGGTTCTCTGCTTGATAAGTGCTACGAAGGTATGTATGCGTGATAAGAAAAGATCATGAAAGGCTGGATCACAAAGGCAGTGTGATTGAACGGAGCCTTTGTACCAGGCACTAGACAGGGTGCGAACAGAACTCGCAGCGATCTGGAGCACAGGGTGCCTTGGAACTTTTACAACGGCTTATCATCATACTAGGTTGGCCTGTCAGACTGCGCATTCGCATGCTAGGTGGTTCCGCACGTGGATGTGCGCGTTGATCCCTTTAGATGCGGCCTGGCGTCGCCAATGCAGACTTTTTGAAGGCCTGGTGTGAGACACACGAGCATTTCATTCCCCGGCCTCGCCGACGGAACGATCGGGCCGTGCCGCCAGCGCCAGGTGCTGCAGTCGCTGGTGCGTCCACTCCCAGCACAGGCAGCTTGTGCACGGCCCCAGGGTTGGTCCGACCACAGTTGCATGCGACGGCTCGCTTGACACCATAGCATGCACGCTCCTGTTCGGCGTGGCATGGTCGTGTCGGCAACGGTACACTCGCGTGCGGAGTGACATCATGCATCGCCCTGTGTGCTCCCTCAGGAGCCAGCTCACGGCCGCACACGCCCTCACCGGAGGAGCTGAGCCAGCGCAGCGTCGATCTGCTGCTGACAGAGTACTACAGGGTACGCAGTGGGGTGCGGCGTTCTCTGTCACCCGTAAGCAGCGAGAAGAGCTGTGGGCGTGCTGCCTGCTGTTGAAGCACAAGTACTGTGTGCTTCAAAGAAAACTGCCAACATCGCAAGCTGAAGAGCTCTTACGTTTCTTGTCCGTCCATGCCGTGCAAAATGATGGTCACGCCGTCCGCCATGCAGATGGTCAAGAGCAGTCAGGGTTCACGCGGCCCAGGGGCAGGTGCGCAACGCGAGCGACCTCAGCACGCGCAATTTCACAACAAGCAGCTGCCGCAAACGGGCATACTTGCTGCAAACGCGCCATTTGACCATCTGGAGTGCCGTCGCATGGCTGGCCTGAGGCGCTCATCAGCGGTCGGCCTTTTGCCACATCCCCACAGGCCTGCCCAGCCCTGTGAACCGTGTGTTCCTTGAGGTCTTCTGCCAGCCGCTGCCGCTCCCCAGTTTAGGGGGTGTCGTCTTGCTGGTGGCGGCGGCGATCAGCGGTGTGGCGCATGCCCTGGTACGTGGTTTGGGCTCCGCTGCCGCGTTGCATAGTTTAGGTCATGATCGTGGCGGCGTGGATTGTGTGGCCACATGATGCACTACCACCACGCTCCGCGCGCCATGGATCTTGCCAGGTGTACCTGGCTTGGCTTGTCATCCCCGCGCTGCTGGCCGTACTGGTGACGCTGCTGCAGCAAGGGAGGCGGTGTGATGCCGCTTTTGTGGGCGTCGTCAGCATCATTGCGCTGCTGGCCGCAAACGCAGCTGTGCGGGCCGCGGCGGAAGCTCGCAGGGACAGGCGGCAGGGACTTGTCACTGGATCCAACGTCCAGGACTTGTTGCCAGGTGCGGCATGCGTGCGTGTGAGGGCCGCCAGATGCATAGGCTTTGCTCAGGTACATGTTTCGGACCCATGGAACACCTCAAATGTTCATGACTTGGCCTGCGACATGCATCCCCTTCAGGGAGTCGTTTGGCATCTCCTGACGCGCTCCAGCCCCGCTTACGCCTCTGCAACCACATCGTCAGGGGCATTGATGGTCGATCGCCCATTCTTGCCGGTGGGAGCCGTAGACCAGGTGTCTCCAGCAGGAGGCGAGCAAACGGAGCAGCAAGCCCAGCAGCAGCAGCAGCAGCAGCAGCAGCAGCCGCAGACCGCAGCCAACCACGGCCCGTCAGCCGCCCCTGCGCCTGGTGAACAAGGGGCCGCATATGCTCAATTGCTTCCAGGGTTGGAAAAGCTGCAGCGGGTGGTATTTGGGGCGCCCAGCGGCACGGGCGCAGCTGGTATCAAAGAGCAGCTGGCGGCAGGTCTCACACAGTGAGTGCCTTGACATTGGCGATTGTTGCCAGGCATAGCTGGGCCGGCTGAGTCCTGCAGGGGGGTAACATGCTGCTTGAAACTGCATGTGGGCACATGCCCACGCGCCTGGCGCCTGATGTGGGCACACGCCCCTGCGCCCTGCTGCACGCTGTGCCGCTTGTTCTGGCCGCCAATGCATCCCCGTACCCACATACTGCCCCTTCACGCCGGCCACAGAATAGCAGACACAGTGGGGTACACTCTGCCCCCTGGCGCACTGGACAACGCTGACGCTGCTGCGCGCACCATCGAAGCCCTGAGCAAGCACCTCGGGTGTTCCTAGAAACAGCAGGTTGAGGCAGCCTGCCATAGAGCTTGGCGTGCCAACCGGCGTGGACCCATCTCGCGTAAACTGTGTTGTGAATTTTGGGGTCTACCATCCCCTGATGTGGGTTTTGCGTTCCTTGAGTCTTCTTCACCGCTTCCTCTTGTGACATCTCTGCATCCCATTTCCATAATTCTTTTGTGTTCGAGTGTGGCTGCATACAGCCAGCTGCCGCACCCCCACCCCCACCCCACCCACCACAGCGAATTGCTGCTGTAACCTCACTAGAACTCGCGCATGTAATCTTACTGGGTGTCGACTCCGCTGCCAGGGAATTAAAATCACCAAAAGGGGCGAGACAAAAACACCAGGACGTGCTCAGACTGGCCTCCAGCTGCCAACTCAGCGCGCCCGCCGCTGTGGCCTGACCGAAGGTCGGCCGTCAACTCCTCACTGGGAATGGCGTGTGACGTACAGCGGCATGCCGTGCTGCGCCCCCAGCGCGTTTTGCAGCGCTCAGGGGCCCTGCCACTGTCGCATGTGCCACTGCAGCGTCTCAAGCTGTTGCCCATGTCATCGCTCAGCTGCCTTCTCGCTCACTTAGTACCTGGGCTCGAATTTGAGTTGCGACAGGCAATTGTACGATGAGGGGCTGAGCACGCATGTGTGCCGATCACTGGTTCGCCGACGAGTGCGGCGCCCCCACGCGGCGCATGCGTGATGGCGGCCCGCCCCGTGCTGCCCTGCACCCCACTCCGTCTGCCAGACATCCCGCAGTTTCACCCCACACCGCCCTACGCACCCTCCGCTGTCTGCTTCTTGGCAAGCTTCTCCTGGAGGGCCTTGGCATCGCGCTCCTTGCGCTGCGCAGCCGTCAGCCCATCCTTGTCCTTGGCCTGAGCAGGGTTGCAGCGTAAAGGCGGTCAAGTAGGCTTCACAAGGCGGGAAGCGAGCGCTCGGCCACACAGAGACGCTGCGCGTTGGTTTGGCACATGCGCTGTCGCCATCGGCTTGCTCACCGGCGTGCCCTTGCCACCGGCGCGCTTCGCGGCACGGGCCCTGTCCACATCACGCTGTAGTGCAGTTGGTAAGGGGTGCAGTAGAGAGGGGGTGGGTGGGTGAGGATGATGTGCACAGGAGCAGTGCTGGCGAGCTGCGCCGCGCCGCACAGCCCAGGCGCAGCGTGGCGATTTGGCCCACAGCAGCCGTGCCCCCGCACGCATGACCCACCTGATTGCCACGAGACATATTGCTGCTTCGCGAGAGAGAATCACGGCTTCCTGCAGCACAAACGAAAGACTGATGATGAGCGAGGCCCGAGTTCTGCCACCCTTGCCCTGCACGGGCATGCCGACAGCTGCTGGCGCGTTTAATAACAATTTTCGGCTATCGAACTGCACCCCACGTTCACAAACAGCACTGGCCTAGGGATCGGCGCGCCGAGTGCTTGCAGGGACTCACGGAGGGCTGTTTGGCGTTGAAAGCCCGCCCACTGGCCTTTTTGCGGTGTCTGCAAGACGCCCAGCTGATGGCGCGGCAAAGCTTTACCAAACCGATGTGCCTGCAGGGCGTCCGCTCAGGCTCGCCCAGTGTTCGCATTGCTGCAAATGTATGCGCATTGCTGTGCAGCCCTCGCATCACCTACTTACACTTGCTGACGGCCCGCGAGCCATGTACTCACCGTGATAATAGTTGGCCCACACTCGCAGGCGCGCCCAGTCCAGTCTGCCCAACCTGGAGCGCACGCCGTCAAGTCCAAAGCGCAGCGGTCATGCCCCGAGCGTGTTTTAGGCACGGTCAAGGTGGTCCCTGTTTGGCTCTAGGCATGAACACCATCCCAGATGCCCAGCATTTCATGCGCTTTGCAGGAGAAACGTAACAGCAAACCGCAATTCTACTCAAGATGCGTGAATGGCAAAGCGCGAATCAGACAAGAGGGGCCATAGATCTAGGCTGCTCCCTGGGGCCATCAACGGATGTGATGGACACAGCTATGATGGCCAGTGATGCTGGTGCTTTTGAGCACGTCCCAGCCAGGGTCCCAATGTGAGTCAACTAGGAGAGACAAAGCAAGAAGTTGGTATGTAATTCCAGGCTCCAAATGCTACGCCTCACCCACAGCCGTGCTGGTCGTGAAGCGGGTGGCAGTGGGTTCCCATCTAGTCCAGCAGCACCTATGATACGAGGCTATGCTTTGCATGCACCGCATGCGCGGAGCGCGGAGCGCGGTCATTACACCTACACAGCCAGGAGTCGTGCTTTTGATTGTTGGACCCCGGCCTTGGAACCCCATTGTGGACGTGGGTCCTCAATCGAAAAAGGTGGAGAGGGCACAGGACAATCCACACGTTTGGGGGTTCACTGGACGGTGAGGGTTGCTAGCGTGGCGTGGCGCGGCGTGGCGCGGCGTGGCGCAGCGTGGCGCGGCGTGGCGCGGCGTGGCGTAAACGTGCACTGACGAACTGCCCGTGCCAGGCTCGTCGCCAGGGTGTGAGCTGCGGCGGCTGCAGGCGCGGGCTGTCAAGCGGACACGCCCTCGATCAAAGGCGTCGGGCGGATTACGTTTTTGATGCCTGTTCCATGGTTGTGTGCCTCGTCCGCGAAACGTGCCTCACAAGTGGCCCCACCACGCTGGTAACCCAGGACCCCCATGACGCCGCTTGCACGCGCTCTCACATGTAGGTGCTGCTTTTGACATGTGGCGCGGGGGCGCCCCTTCCCTCGTGCAGCCCCAAGACCCCCTGGTCACGATGGCGAGTAGCGGCTCGTGGCGCCGCTGCATGCTCTACCTGTGGCCCCAGGCGAGCAACCTGCCCAGCAATATGAAATCACCACCCTAGTAAGCACCGATTTCACGCCTCCTTTTTTCTGCAAGCAGGCGCCTACGACCCACATGTTTTGAGCGGGAGCCAAGCGGGTTTTGCCCCAGCCATGCACACATCGAGTTCCTGTTCCTGAGCGCGGAATGCCTCTAGTGCACAATTGGACGTTGACGGCGCAGTGTCCTCGTACCCTCCTTCTGTGAGGCGAGAGCCTCGCACACCGACACGTTCAACCCGGAGAGCCCATAGGCGGACTGTCCCCAGCGCTTGATCTTTTAGTAGCTCTTCAGATCTCTTTTGCAGCTGGCGAAGATGCTCTCTCTCGCCCTCCGCTCAGCTAGCACGAACAGCCTGCCCCAATCCGCTTGCAGCCCGCTCTCGCTGGCATACTCGGCCAGCATCAATAACGTGGCAGACGTTGAAGAAAACTTTGAGGAGGAGCTACTGTTTGATGACGGCGACGCGCAGCCGGGGTGAGCGTGCGTTGGGGGTGAGAGGCAGCGTCCCCCGCCGCACATGCGGTGCAGCGCTGTCGCCGCGGCCACTGCAGCCCATTGGCAATCACATGCACGACCGGGCATGGCTGAGCAAGTATCGTCGCAACTCGCATGGGAACCATCTGGTTGACGGGGCCATGTTGGCCGTGGATCAACATGAAGCGCGCGCCCATGGTCTCCATTTGCGATCAGACCTCGTGCGCTGCGAAGCACTGCGTGCAAACCTCCCCCCATATCCCCCCAAACGCGTATACACACAGTTCGCCTGCTAGCGGCGAGGCCACCGCTGCTGATGCGGCCCAGCTGCGGCAGCGGCGCCTCGAGAACGCCAAGCAGCACCTGCAGCAGTCACCCGTGAAGCTGTCTGTGCTAGCCTCAGCCTGGGATGTGCCCGCGGCGCGCACAGCGGCAGTCCCCGCTGTCCTTGGCGGCGGCGGTGGCATGGCCCAATCCATGCCGCGGCCGATCAGCGGGTCGCGGCTGGTGCGGCTGGCGGCCGGCGACGACAGCGACGAGGAGGAGCCCTTCGTGCCGCCCCACCTGGCGGCCGGCATGGCCGAGCCCCAGGTGAGCCTCCTCTCGCGCCCGCACATGTGCAGGCCATCGCAACTGCCGACATCTCAGCGTCGAGCCCCGCTGGCATGTCATCATCAAGCGCCCTGCAGCCTGGGATTTTGATGAATGCGCTTCCCCCGCTCACGGGCCCTGTCGCCCCTTCCCGCCGCCCGTCCCGCCTTTGTGACCCTGTGTTGAAACAGCGCCACCTTCCCCCACACCCCACACCCCACCCCCAGGTGTGCATGTCTCACAGCATGTCCACCAAGGGAGCTGCCGCCCTGCGCCTTCGCTCCACGACGCTGCGCCAGACGGGCTACCTGGAGGGAGTCATGGGCATGCCCGGCGCCACTCCCGCCCACCTGCCCAGCGCCTGAGCTTGAGGGCGACGTGTGAACGCCGAGGGCTGCCAGAACTGCCCGTCCGGCAGCCCCAGTCTTTCGCCTTCGCCGCGTATGCCGCAGTGTTTGCTGGGACCAGCACCTACGCCGTCGCACAAGTGTGGAACCCCCAGAAACAAACCGCTGCCAGGCACGGCGCCCGTCGGCTGGGAGTGGCCGGCGCGCCGGGCGATTTTCTGGCAATCGTGGCTGGATGGCCGCCCCTCTCCAGGCGCCTGAGCACCCCCTGGCAGCCAGCAGGGGCCCCACATGCCAGTAGCACGGGCAGAAGCAGCCTTGGGACCCCCGGAGCCCTCTGCACACAACAGCGGCAACCCCGATCGGCGCCCGGCCCCCAGCCCAATGCCCAGTGGCGGCCGCACGTTCCGCACCTGGGGCCACAATGTTGAGTGCGTATGGACCCTTCTGCAGTTAGACAGTGGGCAAGGTCGTTATGGGCACATTTTTGTCCCCCGCAGCCCCCCCTCGATATGCTCGACTCTTTCGGCGGCACAGCGCGTTGGAGCCTGCCCGGTCGTCCCGCGCAGAGCCCCTGGTCACGGTCTGGGCCTGTGCCCGTCCAGTATGCTGCCGATGACGCGTCCGGCATGGTGCGTCCATGACCGCCGCCAGCCATCGTTGAGGGAGACTGTGGGGGCCAGCCGGCAGCCGGAAGCTGGTTTGGCCGGCTGGCCCGTGTGCCCTTGGTGGCGCACCAGGCTGTCATGCCCCCCCCCCCCAGGCTCTTGTTTGCCTCTGCAGTCCCCCCCAGCCCTTGGGCTCACCATGCTGTGTCCTTGAGGCGCTGAGTAGGTTTGATCAGGGGAATCGCCCGTCGGGATCGGTCTTTTTGTCCCAGGGTTGCGCGTAGGTGCCTGTGTGTTTGTGTTCATGCATTGTGGCAGTGCACGCATGACCTTGAGAGCCATGGGACGAGAGCACTGCTTACTGAGCGAGGCCCCTCTCTCCCTCCACACCAAACCCCTTTCCGCGCCAATGCCGCTGCGTCCGGCACCGCCCCGCACGCTGCGTGCGCCCAACCCTTGGCACGCGGGGGGCTGAGAGACCCCCTGCGATTCGGCCGACGCCCACCTTTTTGCACCTGCGCCTGCTGAGATTCCAGCGGACCCCTCGTTGCTCACCCTTATGGCTGCCGCATGTTTGTTCAGCCCGGCACGCCCAACCGTGCGTGCGCACTCTGCCCCCTGGGCCCCTGCATGTATGCCCCAAGAGCATGTACCTTGAGAGCGCGCATGTCCGCGCAAATTCCGCCGAGCGCCCCCGGACGACCCCAGCCCCTCTGCCCCTTTGCCCCGATCCCCCTCGCGCGCGCGCCGTCGTGCGCGCGTTGGGGTGTCTCTGGTATCTAGAGCAGGGGCGCGGCAGGTCACGCCTGCGCAGGCGCAGCCTTTTGCAGTGCAGCCGTCTGCACCATCTCATGGGGCCTCTCCGCTCGCGCCGCTGCTGCGCCACTGGCGTGGAGCCCGCACCCTCGGGCGCCCGTGGCCCAGCCGAGAGCGACCAAATCTTGTCGAAGATCAGACAGCAATTTTGTGCAATTCATCCCCTTGTCCAGTCCTCGGCCTGCTGGCGCCTGTTGTCGGCGTTCCTCCAGGTCTTAGGCATTTTTATGCACCCATTTTTGCTGTAGCACACCTGGGTAAAGATCAGACCGGGACTTGAGCCATGTGATGCGGTGTGCAGGAGCAGGCAGCAGGGGGGGCAAGGGCTTGCCTGGTGCTGTTTGGGTCAGCCGGCTGCTCCCCAGGGTTGAGGCTGTTGGGGACATGGCCTGCTTTTCACCTGATTGGTTTTGATGATGGCGAAGTCGGCTCGGATGAATGTGTACAGGGTACGTTGTGCCTTGCAGGTGGAGGGTTGCAGTGGCTTTGGCAGTGCAGTACAGCGCAGACCTGCATTGTGCGGCATGTGGGGCAGGGCGCGCAGTGGCGGCGCGAAAAGCGCGACTGAGAGCGGGCACCGTGGCGTGCATTGTGTTACTAATTTGTCGCGAGGCAGCAGGGTGGGCTGACAACGCGCAGCATGTAAAACCTTCCCACACACAACATGGTGCCATGGAGTGTTCCGAGAGAATGCCGCCGCTGCAAGCCGATCCTGTGCTGAGTCCTGAAGGCACCGGGCATGGTGGTCTGGTCCACCTGAGGACCAGGCAACTGAAATAGCTCTCAACGTTTCAAGGCGATGTTTGGCCGTATCAGAACGCCATCGTCAGTGTCAACCCAGGAAGCCAGCTGTGCGGCTTGCTTGAACGCCGACACCCTCCACCCGGGTGGGGTGGGCTGCCGCCAGCCGGGCGCTCCTCAATTACTTGGTGCACCACCGGAGACGTGACGGTGACTGCCTGCGGCCTACCGCTGCTTGCAACTGTGTGTGCACCCATGCATTGCCGCATATTGCTGCGTCTGAGGCTGGGACTGTCAACCAGTGCCACTGCGCGTGTGAGTGATTGGGGGGACCAGGTATGGCGACGCAGCTGAGGCGGGTCGGGGGTGATGGAGTGCCACGTGCGGCACGAGCAAGCAACACGAGTGGCCCAGCCCTCAGCATATGCAACAGTCTCGCATCGCAACAAATACGATCAATTAATACATAATGGAGATACATCGCCACAAATCGAGGGGCTGACATCGAGATAGACCGTTTGATGAAATCTTGGCTGTCGCAGGTCCACTCGGGGAGCTGCAGGGAGCCTAGTTTACGCACAAGGAAGCTACCGCGATGATCAATCTCAGGAGCCCGCGCGCCTTTGGCGGAGCACAGTCCACATCAGCGCAACGCACTCTCGCGCGTGCGCGGGTGGCGCAATGCTCGGACCCTGCGCCCCCGGGCCGTCCATCCGCCGCCGCCTGCTCGGCGTTTGGCCGTTCTTTGCCACTCTCTGGCTCATTGGTTGCGGAGCAGGCGCCCGGTACAGCCGCTGCTGCGGCGGGTGCGGCGTGGGCGGAGTCGCAGCGCACCCTTGAGCGCTCGCCCCCCACAGAGGTACCGCCCGGCGAGGCAACCGCCAGCTCAGCAGAGCGCTGCCCTCCTGCAGTCGGCACTGCCGACACGCCGCAGCAGACGGCCTGGGACCAGCAACAGCGGCGATGCACGCAGCAGGCCCCGCCGCCGCTGTGGCTGCCGGCCTCGGCGGAGCTCCTGCCCGATGCGCCCCCGGCCGTGCCGCGCGCACAGACGCGCGCCGCCGCTGCCACGGCCGCGGCCGCCTGGCGCGAAGTGACGGCAGCCGGGGCGGGCGCGAGGCCCTGGGTTAAGGGCGGGCAGCAGCAGCAGCAAAATCCGCAGGGGCGCGGCGCGGCCGGCTGTGGGTTGGCGCCGCCGCGCGTGTTCATGGGGGCGGCGGCCAGCCAGGGCCCCAAGGAGTCAATGGAGGACGCCCACTTCATCGCAGCCCTCGACCCCTGCGGGTGCGCTGCCGCGCCGCGCCGCCTCATCCCTTGTGCTCCTCAGCCGAGAGCGCGCGTGCGGCTCGTTAGCTGGCGCTTTGGGGACCGTGCGCCGCAGCGGGCTGGCCACGTGACCCCCTGCGCCCCTCGCGCGGCCGCCGACACGGTCCCTAATAAAGCGCCGCGCCCGCCGTCCCCTCCGCTCATGCGACCCCCCCGCCTCCCCAGCAGTGGCGTCCTGCGCCCCCGCGGGGCCGCAGCGCCGGCCGGCCACGTGTCCAGCCTGGGCGTTTTTGACGGGCACCACGGCGCGCTCACCGCCACAATGGCGG
>NW_014011867.1:11437-12247 GCF_000611645.1 Monoraphidium neglectum
CTCACCGCCACAATGGCGGCGCAGCGCATGCCGGAGATCCTGCACGGCGCGCTGCTCGGGCGCACGGCGGCGGCGGCGCCGGCGGCGGGGCCGCGGACGGGTGAGACGGTCGTCGGGCCGCTCGTTGGGTTGGGTGCAGCAGGGAGCGGGGGGCTGTGACAATGGGCAGCTGGGTCGGGGCGTTGCTGCAGCCAGCAAGGCAGCCGGCGAGGCAGGGGGCAGCATGGTTGTGAGCGTTCCCTTGGGGTGCGCAGGGCCGGCGCTTCTCCGCAATGGCTTGCTTGTGCGAGCACGGCGCGGCGTTGCGCCGGCGGTCGCGCCATAATCTTCTGAGACTTCGCACGCAGGCTGATGCGCGCGATCCACTGACAACACAGCCGACCACCTGCGCCTCACAATCATCCCCAGGCGCCGCGCCGGCCTCCCAGGCCGGCGTGCCTGCTGAGGCTGTGGCGGCGGCCTTCCTGTCGTTCGACCGGTGGTGGCGCGACGCGCGCTGCGACCCGGCGCTGACGGAGCACGGCTGGGACGAGAGCGGCGCCACGGCCATGGTGGGCGCGCGGGGCTGGGGTGGGGGGGGCGGACGCTGGGAACGGGCTCACCAGTGACAACCTGGGGCCACCGGCCTCTGCCCCTGCCCCAGCAGGATGACGTCCCGGGAGGGGTGGTGGCGGTGAGGTGGCGCTTTGTGAAGTGTACTAGGGGCACGCTGCTTGGAGGAAATCAGCGCAGGTCGTCCTGCAGCCGAGCGTGCCCGTGGCGCAGCGAGCCATGGCCTCTGCCGGACGGCTTCCTACCTAACCTTCCCTC
>NW_014011866.1:0-581 GCF_000611645.1 Monoraphidium neglectum
CCGCCGGCGCGCCTGCTGCCGCCGCTCCTCGTGCTGACTTGCCTGCCGCCGCCGCCGCATCCGTCCCCGTCGGCCGGAAGCTGCTGCAGGCCGCTGCCCCCACAGCTGCCACTCCCCAAAAGGTGCGCCTGCGGCTGAAGTGCTCGTGAGCAAATCTGAGATCAAACGGCGGAAGTCTGCCCAGGCAGCGGCTGCTGCAGGGGCGTAGGCGCCTTGAGGCCGCGCAAGACGCTGGGTGGTGTCAATCTGGCTGTCTGAATTCCGCTTGGTTGCATGTCCAGTGCGGAAACGGCCTCCCATCTGTTGCTGAGTGCGCCACCCCCGCATTTCGCGGTAACCAGCACCTCGCCACACTCACCTGAAACCTCGTCACCGGCTCAACCGACCGCGTGCAACCGCCCGAGCAGCTGCTGGTGAAGTACCAAATCCGCAGCCTGCCCAAGGAGGGCCCCGCCGTGGCCGATCGCCTCAACGCGGCCGCCGCGAACAACGGCGCGGGCCTCTACTCCGCCCTCGCCGCCAACGGCGTCACCCTCCGCCCCTCATTCTCCGTCGCGGGCGGGCCCGCTGTCAGCGGCGGG
>NW_014011866.1:1106-12575 GCF_000611645.1 Monoraphidium neglectum
GGCGGCGCCGCGGGCGGCGCGAGGCAGGGTCTGCCCGCCGGCGCCATCGCCGGCATCGTGATCGGCGCGCTGCTGGCGGTCGCCGCGGTCGTGGCCCTCGCCCTCTTTGTCGTCATCAGGAAGCGCCGCGCCGCCAACGGCGAGCTGGAGGCCCGCGCCGTCAAGTCGGCGGACGCGGCCGAGAAGGGGGACTCGCCAGCCGCCGCCGACATCAAGTCTCAGAAGAGCGCGGCCTCCGGCAAGGTGATCGACCTCAGCGCAACGGTCAGCAGGTCGGCGCCCGCGGCAGCGGCTGCCGCGGCCGCGGCAGCTGCCGCAGCTGCCAAGGCCAGGGCCGCCGAGGACAAGGCGGCGGCGCAGGCCAAGGCGGGCGACGAGAAGGCGGCGGCCAAGGCGAGGGCGAACGCGGAGGCCGCGGCTGCCAAGGCCAAGCTGGCGGAGGAGAAGGTGGGGGGACGCCGCACTGCGGGCTGAGTCGCTTTGGTTTTTCACGAGAGAGGCGGGCTCGCAGGGCGCTCCGTGAAGCAGCAACGCTCTCTGCTGGCGACGACAGCATCCACCCCCACGCAAGCTTGGTGGGCTTGGCATGTCACAGCATTGTGCTCCCTCCCCTCTTTCATCTTTTCATTCTTGCAGGCCGCCAAGGAGGCGGAGAAGGCGGCCTACAAGGCCAAGGCAGCTGAAGAAGCCGCCGCGGCCAAGGCCAGGGCTGCAGCTGAGAAGGTACGATTGCAAGGGACACAGGGGGTGCTGCCCACGTGCAATCTAGCTTGGCGCGTGCAGCCGTTTACAGCGCCCACACCCCTTGCCCTCTCCCGGACTAGCATTGGCCCTCGCTGGCACGGCCGGAACCTGCTGACTTGGCGCATGCTCAAAATTGCTGCCAGCTTTTCTGCTGTGGTTGTGGGGTCCACTTCTCACGCACCCCATCACCTATTCTCCATCGCCGCCTGCAGGCGGCCAAGGAGGCCGACAAGCTGGCGCAGGCGGCGAAAGCGGCTGAGGAGCGCGCCCTCAGGGCTGCCAAGGTGCGGCACGCTTGCGCTCCGCTGCTCTCTGCTCCACAGCCCTCCCCTCTGCACACCGAGGTTGCGAGGTCCATGCATCGTCAACGCCACCTGCAAGCGCCGCGCATCTGGCATGACCGTGCTGATTTTGTTGTTGTGCGTGCATGAACCGTCACAGGAGGCCGAGGAGCATGCGGCGAACAAGCTCAGGGCAGCGAAGGAGGCTGCCCAGCGCGCCGACAAGGCCGCCGCTGAGGCAGAGGCCAGGGCCAGCCCGTCCACCTCGGAGCCCGAGGTTGCGGCCGCCGCACAGGCCGAGGTCGCGACGGCGGCGGCCGGCGTCGCGGCCGCGGAGGCTGATGTCGCGGCAGCGGAGGCCGGGGTCGCGGGCGCGCCGCCCGCCGCGGCGGCGGAGGGCGCGCCACGCACAGTAGAGGGCGCAGCCGCTGAGGCGGGCGCCGAGCAGGGGCAGAAGCCCAAGAAGAGGGGTGCGGGCTTCAGCCTGAGCCCCAGCGGCTGGACGACGCGCTCGTGATCTGAGCGGCAAGTCGTATGCGACACGTCAAGGCTGGGATCGGGTGCGAGGGATTACCCCGGGCATGGGCATGGGCATGGGCATGCGCAACTGTGCATGAGACTGCACTGCAGCGTGACTCCTGGCGGCTTCAGGCCGTTTATGCAAGGGCGTCCCGCCGGCCAGCGGCTGGCGGCCAGGCTGCGAAAGAGCCGGGGGCCGCAGTGTTCTGAAATGATCTGAGTGAAACGCCATACGACATACAACATATCATATCCCGCCTGATGGAGCGTTGCGCTGGGCGGGCGCAACTAAAACAACAATGTGCGTGCCTGCCAGGCCCCTTCTGGCTTGCGCGTGGGGTCACGTCCGCGCTGCTCCTTGCCATATTTTGCATGGCCCCCCGCGAATGCATGTTAACGGGTCAAACGAGACCCTGCATGCTGACCGGCCTCGCTCGTCATGGGCGATACGCGCCCACGCGGCGCCATGGGCCATGCATGGATGCAGCTGCGGTTACCGGCACCCCAAGTGTTCATGGATGCTTTTGTATGCGTCATCGTTGGGCCCGGCAAGAGTACGGGGATTGGCGTACCTGACAGGGCGCCCCCACCTGGCCACTGTGGCTGCGCGGTGTATCCGCTCAGTTTGCATCTGCACGATTTGCTTGTTGCCTTTGAGATCTCGGCGCGAATGGGGCTCTAACAAGCCGTTGGACCCCGCGCATACGTTGAAGAAGCAGCACCATCGATTACTGCGCGCGCCGCCGCGCCAGAGCGCGAGGCGCATACATGCCGCTGCATATCTTAGCGCCGGTTCGGTACACGCATTGCACAGGCAGCCGGTCGCCTGCATGGGCCCCGCCGGCAGCGAGCGGCCCTCCTGGGGCTGCCATATCAGGCCTTTGCAGCAAGCGAGGCGCCTTGATGTGAGGCCACGGTTGCAAAGCTTCAGAAACTGCACTCGATGTAACAATCAGCTGGGCAGTGATGGGCTGGAAAGCAGGCGCCGCACCACGCGCTGCATATGGCTGAGTGGGGGGTGGGTGACTGCCACATGACTGCGTCACTGTTCAAAATTTGTCAATCAAGCGGCAAAACCAATCACAAGTGCGCGTCCAAATACTCGTTGCTGTTCATACCAGGACGCCTGGAGGGCGAGCGAGCCGCCCAAGCTAACCGCCGGCTTGCGGTGCGCCGCCGCCCTCTGGCTCCTGTGCGAGATACCGAGTGAAGGCCGCGAGCAGCGGCACATAGCCGCCGTAGCAGCAAGGCACAAAAGACACGAAGCTCCCCAGCACGTCTGGCCGCGAGTAGTGCCACGTGCCGAACGCCGACATGAGCAGCAGCTCCGCCGCCGGCGCGCCCATCGCGCACAGCACGGCCAGCGCGGCGCCTTGCTTCGTACGGTCGAGCAGCCACCAGCTCGCCGCCCATGTGACCGCGAGGGCAACCAGGATCTGGCCGTAACCGGCGCCGCGCGAATATAGAACAGCCGAGAGCTCGAGGTTGGCGGCCAGCAGGGCGTAGCCGGCGGCGACACGTGCTGCGCCGCCCGAGGCCGCGGCGCGTGCGGCGGCAGCGGTGGCGGCGTCGCCGCTGTTGGCGGCCCAGCTGTCGGCGGCCATAAAGAGCAGGCCCATCACGGCGTACCTGTGGCAGGCAGGGTGTGGTTTGGCAAACCTCAAGATGGGTTCGAAACATAGCATGGATCAATAGGAGGCGCCGCGGGACAAGCGACTTGTGTGTCAGCAACCAAGGTGCTCCAACATCCCTCCCCCGCCACGTCCAGAGCCTGCTGCATGCCGAGTTTGGGACGAGCCCGCTGGCCCTTGGTGCCTGCAGAAAGCACGCGACCCGCTCGCACCAGGTGGCCAGCAGCGGGGGCACCAGCAGGGACGTATCGAGTGCGCCGAGCGGCGTCTCCAAGCGCAAGGGGCCCAGGTCGTAAACCTGAGTGTCGAGGTTGAGCGTGTTTCGTGGGACGCAGTGATCACACAGAGTGGCTCCTGTGTATCATCTATGTAGGGAGACGAAATCCTAGACCCGAAACTTGATATGACAGTGCCAAGGGGTCAAGTAGAGAGCACCTGCTCGGACGCACCTGGAGCGCCACAGCGGAGTGAATGCCATCGAGCAGCGTGCCCACTGTGGCGCCGCAGAGGGCCAGCCGCAGCGCCACGCGCGGCCAGGCCGGCGGCAGGAGCCCGCGGCCCGCGCCGGATTGCTGCTGCTGCGACGAAGCGGCCACGGCCGTCGCAGAGCGTGCGCGCTGATTTTGCCGCTGGTGCATCGCCACTGAATGGGGTGGGCGATCCCAGCAGCTGCGGGCAATGTGGGCGGCCTGGGTGCCTGTCGGCACCTGTTGATGTCGCGCAGGTGTTCGGATGATTGGAACAAGATGTGCACGGCACTGATGAGACGTGCACCGGCCCGCTGCGGACATCCTAGTGGCGGCCCAGGGTGCTGTGTGCTCTGCTGTTGGTGCAGGTGGCGGGCGGCCGTGCGTTCGATGGCACAGACGTGCGGCACTAAAAGCAGGATGTGATAGCACTTGTGGTGTGATGGCGAACAAGGTCGCAAGCGCCTCCTTCCTCTGCCAAAACGCACGGGTGTGTGGTTACGGAGTGGGGCATTGAATTCGAGGCGCCCACACAAGGCTTCCCTCTTCTCGTCCTACAAGATATCCGAAGTTGCATGCGCACGTGTGTATCATTAAAAAGCGTATTGACCAACGACCCACGGGCATCACCTGCCACAGCACACATCAGCAGTGCAGAAGAGTCCGTGCGTGCGCTCCCATTGATCATACAAGTCCTTTTTGATTGAACCTAGTGCCATGCTGCCATCTTCGCTGGGCCTAAAGGCCCTCTCCTTGGCAAAGGCAGCGGCCCTGCCAGCGCCGCTTGCACCCAATGCATGCGCACCCAGGAGACGTATCAGGTGAGGATAAGTCGCTGCATATGTCGCCGCCCGGCCCTGCGTCGCTCTGCGGACACCACACTCACCACAGGCCGCCTTCTGCCAGGGCGAGGGCCGCGGAGTGCATTACATTCGACGTGGGCAGCCCTTCCGAATCGAGAATGAGGTTGAGAGCCCTTTCGCAGTCACTGCAGGTGCGAGGACGGGGCGCGGGGCGGCCGCCGTCTTCAGCGGCGGCAGGGTGGCGTGCGACACTCCCAGGCATTGGCCCATTGCCGGCAGCCCGGCACCCTCATCTCATGCCCTTGCCACCCTAATCACATCCCTCAACACAGCTGGACGGCCCCCCGTCCCCATCGGGCCGCGCTGCTGCCGCCGCGGCGGCCGCCGCGCTCGCCGCCTCGGACGCGCCGCCCGCCCTCGAGCTGGGCGCCGCTTCCGCCGCCGCCGCCGGCTCCGAGTCCGAGGACGAGAGCAGGATGATCTCGAGCGAGTTCAAGGAGTGCCGCTGCTGCCAGGACGTGCTTGACGTACTGGAAGATGAGATCGGCCGCATGACCCCCCACAACACGGTCACCGCCCTCGGCCGCCTCGCGGCGCTCAGCAAGCGCCTGCCGGCCGCCGAGCGCGCGCAGGTCCTCGCCAGCCCGCCGTTCGTCGCGGCGCTGCAGCTGCTCGCGCGGCAGTTTGCGGACATGAACGCGTTCCAGGTGGTCAACGCGCTCTACTCGGCGGCGGTGATGGGCGCGCCGCTGGCAAAGGCGCCGGCGCTCATGGCCGCCGCCGACGCGGCGCTCGCGCGCCTCTCGTCGGAGCTGAACGCGCGCGACGTCTGCAGCGCGCTGTACGCGCTCGCGCTGCTCAAGCACGCGCGCCCCGCGCACGGCGTCGCGCAGCTGCTGCTGTCGCGCGCGCAGTCGCTGCTCGACACCGGGGCCCTTGACGCGCGCGGCGTCAGCACGGTCCTGTGGGCGGCCGGCAGCCTCGGGCTGCGTCACAGCGGGCTGTCGTCCGCGGCGACGCGCGCGCTGCTCGCCGACGGCGGCGCGCTGCTGCGCGGCATGACGAGCCAGGGTGTGGCCAACTGCGTGTGGGGGCTCGCCAAGGCCAACGGTGGCGCCGTGGACGCGGCGCTGCTGGAGGGCGCACTGGGCGCCATCGCGGCGCTCGGGGACGAGTGCAAGCCGCAGGAGGTCCTCAACACGCTGTGGGCGTGCGCGCGCTGCCGGCACGACCCCGGCCCGCACTGGGCGCCGCTGCTGCGCTACTGCGCAAGGCATGCGTCTTCCCTCGCGCCCGCCGACGCCGCCAGCCTCTTCCACGCGCTGGGCACGTTCGGGCACGCGCCGGACGCCGACGCGGCGGCGGCGCTGCTGCCGCGCGCACGGGAGCTGCTGCCGCGGATGGCGCCGCTCGAGGCGTGCAGCCTGTACCGCGGCCTTGGGCTTTCGGGATTAGTCAACAACGACCTGTACGACGAGCTGACATCATCGGGGGTCCCGCGTGCGCACGCCGCCGGCCAGCTGGCGCCCAGCACCAAGCGCATGGCGTTCCAGGGCTTCCTCGCCGGCCGGCTGCAGGGGGTGGCGGCCCAGATGCCGCCGGAGGCCGCAACTGGCCTCGCCGCGGCGTGGCGCGACGGCCTCGCCGCGCGGCCGAGCTGCGGCGGCGGCAGCGGCGGCCGGCGCAGCGCGCTCGGCGCGGAGGTGCGCGCGCTGCTGCAGCAGCTGGGCGTGCGGCACGACGCTGACGTGGCGACGAGGGACGGGCTGTTGGTTGTGGACCTGCAGCTGCGCGCGGGCGGCGGGCGGTGGGTCGCGCTGCAGGTGGCGGGCGAGCACGAGTTTACATCCAACGGCGGCACGAAGCTCGGCGCCGCGTCGCTGCAGCAGGCCGTGCTCGAGCGCAACGGCTACGAGGTGCGGTGGCTGTCGGCGCACGACCTGGGCGCGGTGCCGCGCCACAGGCGGCCGCTGTATGTCGCGGAGCTGCTGCGCGCGCTGGGCGTGGGCGTCGACGCCGCGGCGCTGCGGCTGGCGGAGCAGCAGGCGGAGGGCGGGGCCGCGGCGGCGGGCGCAGCGGCGGCGGCGGCAGGCGGGCCGCGCGGCAGGGGCGGACGCAGCGGCAGTGGCGGCAGGGGCGACTTTGATGGTGGCGTGGTGAAGGTACGGGAGGCAGAGCTGCTCTTTGACGACCCCAAGGTTTCGGGCGGCCGCGGCAGGCGCGGCGGCGGTGGCGGGGGCAAGGCCGGCGCCCGGCGACGCTGAGCGCGCGCCGCTCCTGTCGCCCCCTCGGCAGCAGCAGGGTGGCGGCGGGGTTTGCGCGCTCCAGCGCGCCTTCCGCCGGGCCCCCGCTCAGGCGGTCGAATCGCCTGCTTTTGTCCTGCGATGAAAATGCAGCGCCTGCTGTCTCAGCCATGTGCCGCCTCACCGCGGACTTGGCCCACATTTTCCTGCTGTGCCGTGTACGTTTCACCACTGGCGCCCGGCCCCCGCGCCTGTGCCACCCCGCGTTGAGACCCCTCACTCTCGTGTGGTCGTGGGGGTCGGAGAGCGGGCCGTTTTGGCGCACGTTGCCCCCATTTTGCTGGCCCCGGCGCTCCCCAATTAGTCTTTTTCAAGCTTGGCAACATGGGTGCGCGCACCCGCGCCCTCGAGCACCCCAGAAGGGCGTGGCAGCGCCACACAGTTGAGCTAGGCGCAGTTGCGGGCGCAACGCCCGCCTCTTCAACCCACGACTGCTGCTGTAACCAGACTTAGTGACTCCCCAGTGAAGTGACTTGTAGTGCAGGGGCGAGGGTCTCAGCGGCACCATTGGCCTGTTGCACAGCCCTCCATATGAGCTTGAAAAATAATAACCTGACCTGACTCTTGCAACAAGTCATGCAGGGGGGGACGTGAAGAACATCTGACAAGATCCAAAAAAAGCTCACTAACAACGCTGCCGGAGAGTCGTACATCTTGCTGCGGCGGCACGGCCCCGCCGCCACGCCGGCGCGCGCTCTCTCGGCGCGCGCGCCAGCCTTCAGGGCCGCCCCGGCCGCGGGCCGGCGGCTTTGTGGGCGGCCCGTCACAGTGCGGGCGGCGGCGCCCGCGCGGCAGCAAGCCCCGATCCTCTCACTGAACCCCAAGTCGCCTCGCCTCAAGCCTCGGGCCTGGTTGCAGGCCGACCCGCGGCCCCTATCCGACGGCTCCCAGAGCAGCGGCCCGCGGCGGCGGCGCGGGCGCTACGCCGCCAGCGCCGCCCTGGCCTGCGCCGCCGCGCGGTCCAGCTCAGCTTGGTCCTGCAGCTCCGCTGCGCGCGGCGAGGCCGCCAGGGCCGCGCTCATGTTCTGGGCGAGCGCGCCCCACTCCGCCTGGGTGGGCAAGCGGCCGGCCGCCAGCTTGGAGAACACCTGGCGGCGTCGGGGTGTTTGCGTGTGTGCCGGGGGTGAGCGGAAGTGATGGCGGCGAGGGGCGCGGCGAGGCGTGAAACTTGCTGGTGCACGGATCAGCATGCTGGATGCGGCTCCGGCCTGCTGGCAAAAGCTCCGCCCCTGAACGCGGCGCAGGCGGCCGGCCCGCGACGCCGCCTGCGCGCAACCCGCGTGGCCGCGCGGTTGCGCACCAGCTTTCCATCGAAGTAGATCTCAAACGCGCCCGTCGAGCTAGCCGAGCTCTGCGCCATGTTGCCCACCATCCACACGCCCAGCGCCCACAGCGGCTTGGACTGCTGCACGCGCGCGTACCAGTCCGGCGGCGGCGCAACGCCGATCGCCTCAAACAGCTTGTCGCCGAAGAAGACGCCGCCGAAGCCAGCCATCTGGGCGCCGCCGATCGCCTGGCTGAGCGCCTGCCTGCCCGCCGAGAGCGGGTAGGTCGAGCCGAGCACCTCTATGCCGGGAAACTGCTGCTGCAGCAGCTGCTTCACCTGTACAAAGGTGCCCCTGTTTTGGGGGGGGGGGTGCGGTGAGTAGATAGGTCGTGTGTGATGAGGAGGGGTGAGTGGGTAGAATGGGTTGTCGAGATGTGCGAACAAGCAGCTTTTGGTGAGGATGTGAACAATCAAAATCTCACTTGTAAGATCAAGAGGTGCAGTAGGCGACGTGCACCTGTTGGGAGGGTGGAGGCGCGAGTGGGCGTGGCCGACGCTGGGCATGTAGGCCGGCTTTGCTGCGGCACTCTGTGGGTCATCCAGCGTCTGTGGCACCGCACGCGCCAGGATCGCCGGGTTTGCCCAGCCCTGGAATCACATCACCTTGAAACCTGCGCTCAGCCCGCGGTCGACGTTGAGGGGTGCGGACGATGCACTGCCGGCGCCGCCATATGCCTGGAGCGCGTTGAGCGCGTCGCGGCCAAACACTACGGCGAGCACCAGGCCCAGGAGTGCGGCCTGGCGCATCTTTTTCTATTGTCCCTTGCCAGCGCCAAGAGGTGTGAGCTCGAGTGGAGGTTTGCCGCTCACGCGTGGAGCAGTATTACCACGTACAGGCACAAGCCACAAAAGTTCTAGTCAAAGCGTGTGAACTTATATGTATTCAACAAGGAGCTCAGAGCCGCAAACAGTGATCTCGCAGCTGCAACGGTGTCACTAGAAAATTCGGAATCTACCTGCTACGAAACTTGTCGCGTTTTGCTTCGAATTACGAGTAATCTTGATTGCTTTGCTGCCACCTGCTTTCGGCGTTGATCTCGCAGTCGTAGCTGTTGTCCGGATAAACGACCAACGAGCCCGTCATCAGGAGTCACGTACAGCTTTACTGATCTGCCATCATGGCAGCAGTGGCGCGGGCCTCGCTGCAGGTGTGGCGGCGCCGCGACACACGTGCTCACTTCGGCACCGGCCTGTTGACATGCGTCCCTTACCATATGGCAGTGGTGCTTGCTGTCGCTGCAGCTTTTGACAGAGCGCGGCAAGCACCCATGAGCTCTGCCCCTCGGCCGAGGCGCCTCTCCCGCCAAGTTCTCCTGTGCTCAGACATGCTTCCACATCAACGCAGGCCCCAGCGCCAGCGGGTGTGCCCCTAGTTATCGACGGCAGCGATGAGGACGAGGAGGGCGGTGGCGAAAGGGAGCACGAGGCCGAGCTTGAGTACCTCGGGCAGTTCAAAAGCCAGATCGTCGGCATCAGATACTACGAGGTTTGCGGGGCGCGAGCCCCGTGCTGCCCTCCGCAGCTGCACCCTGGCAGGGGCCTTTGCGGCGCCGGCAGCCAAAAGCGCGCCTTGGAAGGCCACGCTGCATGCGCCGGAAGGGAGCGAAGGCTTTGCCCATCGGACGGAGCGACCGGGCTTGGCCATGACAGCCACGGCGGCTGCGCCAGCCCCATCCCTGTGGTTGGACCACCACCTCCTAGCCAGCCCCAGCACCACCCCGACCCCCAACACCCCCACGTCCCATCTCCCCACGCCAGGGCACGGTGGGCCGCAACGAGATGGTCAAGTTTGTGCGCGAGCCATCAAACCCGTACGACGCCAACGCGGTGCGTGTGGAGAACATCCGCAGCGAGAAGGTGGGCCACCTGCGGCGGGAGCTGGTGGCGGAGATTGCGGCGCTCATGGACGGCGGGCGGCTGGTGATTGAGGGTGAGGGCCGCCTGAGGGGGTGGTGAGTGCAAGGGGGTGGGGTTGCGGACGACTCACGCGCGCTCGGCTGGCGCTGTTTGGTTTTCGAGGGAATTGGGGCGTGAGCGGGCAAGGAAGGCTGCATGTGTATCTTGGACGCCTTTGGCGGGAGGTTCTCAAGCTGCAAGTGGGGATTGTGTCCTGTGGACAGGAGTACGAGGCCCTGGGATGGGCGTGCGGCGAGGTGGCAGCTTCCCCGCTGGCAGCGCAAGCGGCGCAGGCGGCGCGGGCAGCGCGGGCGGCACCCACCCCTCCCCACTGGTCTGAGGCTGGGGTGCATCACAGGATCTTACCCCCTCCTCCCCCCCAGGCATGATGACTGGGACCGGCAAGGGCGTCTACACCATGCCCATCACGGTGGGGGGTACTTGCAAATCGCGAAGCCAGCAGTGCAGCTACATTTCTCCGGACTCCCGCGCTCTGCAGCGATGAGAGGCCCCCCACCTGCCGTGGCGACCTGCCGCAAAGCGCTGACGCCGACACGGCATGCCTGGTACCGGCCCGGCGCACCCCCTCGCGCCCCCTCTTTTGCCCCTGTCACGCGGGGCGCCGCTGCTAATGCGACGCCAACCGCGCCCGCAGATCTTCTGCTTCGGCCCGGAGCCCAGCGTGGTGCCCCAGCTGGCGCGCCGGCTGTCCAGGGTGCGCGCGTGCAGCCAGTCGACCCCCTTCCTCATTTGTTTTCATTTTCTCTTATTTCATCCCTCCGATGACCACCACCCCCTTCACATCTGTGCAATCAATTTTTATAACTCAGCTATGTCACCACCTAGCCCTGCAGGGTGGTGACTGGAGCAGCAGCCCTCAGGACGGCGCTTCTGGAACACCCACCCTTAATCAGAAAGCCCAGCTACTCGATCATCCACACCGCCGACAACCGCCCCGCCGACCACCCTGCAACCGCAGGCCAACTGCCAGCTCAGCGGCGACTCCTTTGACGGCGCGGACAGCTCCGGCGCGCTGGGCCGCGGCGGGCGGCGCGGCAGCGGGGCGGGCGTGCCCAACGTGACCTCGAAGATCCTGAGTGCATCCCAGATGGAGACGGCGCTCGACAAGATGTTCGAAGGTGGTTCAGGGTTGTGGGATTGAGGGTTGAGGATTCGGATTGGCATCAGGATCAGGATTGGTACAGAAACCCTAAGTTGCCTGCCCTGAGCCATACAGGATAATGGGAGTGGTCGTCGTAGCATCCCAGCTGTGTGTAGACAGGGATCCAGGATGGGGTGGAAGGTCTGGCGCTGCCCGGCCGGCAGCGAGGCGCCGAGTTTCGGGCGAGCGCAATGCAGTCAAGAGGGATGGGACTCTGCCGTGGGCAGCGGTTGTGCGGACAGGCGGCCGCGGCGGCTAGACGGGTACCCAGCCGCGCGCCGAGGCCTCTCTTCCGGCCGGCCGGCAGCGCTGCTTGTCGCAGCAGCCGCCCAGACT
>NW_014011865.1:0-6985 GCF_000611645.1 Monoraphidium neglectum
TGCATGAGCCGCCCACGCCGCGCCGCCGCGCCCGCGCCGCCGCGCCTCGCCGCACGCTGGCATCCGTTGGGAAGTCGCGTGTTGTGGGGAACGGGGGCGCGCCTTCGAAAGGGGGGTGTGTTGACAGAGCTACCCCTTACATGCTGCAGCGGCTGGTGTTTCCCGCTCTTTGTGTTTGAAATGGCCGCTGCCCTGTGTTGACCTGCGTGCTGATGTTGCAAAGCTTTTCACACCAAGCTGACCAACATATCATTATTGGGCAGGGTTCCCACAGATTCCCAAGGTGCAAGTTTCACTATTTACTGTACTACAGATTGTCCGAAACAAGCTGCCATGTACAATTTCTTCCTGCAAACCACCACCAAATTCCTTGCATGGCTGCCCTCCACCTTGGCACTGTAATGGAATGAGATGTTTGGCCAAGAGGAAGACAATGATTGCCAGAAAGACCCCACAGCCGAAGTTGCAACAGCGCAGCCCGCAACACAAGTGCAATCTGTGTAACGGAATTATATCCCCCACCCACCAAAGGCCCTCAAAGTCCAAGTCCAAGCAAGTGGCAGGGCCAGTGCTCAACAATGTTGTCTTTATGTGCGCAAAAAGTGTGCAGTACCAAAATGTTGTGTGCGTAGTGAAGTTGCACAGAAGCATCAGCGAGCCTGCTGCAAGTATGTGGGGCTGGAGTTTCAGGCCATGCGCAGCAATGTGTTGGTCCGCATACAGGCCAGATGGGAGGAGCAAGAGGCTGATGAGGAAGCGCCACCGGTTGGATGACATAGCAGGACGCCGCATCCGCATGCGATTGGACCCCCAAGCAGTGAAACTCAAACGGTGAGCGCGATGACCTTGGTTCCGGCCGTTCCAAGTGCAAAGTTTGTGTAACCCGTGCCGCTGTAGAGCACGCCGTCCACGATGGACGGCCCGCACGCGCTGCTCGCACCAAGATCATAGCTTCCCAGCAGCTTCCCATCAGTTGCACGCAACATGAACAGCCGCCCGGTGGGGTCCATGCTCGCATACGTCAAAACCCCGTTCGCCACAGTGATGGCTGCAAGGCTCTTGGCGTTGCGGCCGGCCTGGTCCAGCATCGGGTTGGCGAAGGTCCAGCGCACTGTGCCGTCCCACGCATCCAGCGCGACGCACAGGCCGCCGTTGGTGGAAGCCGGGGCGACCTTTTCGCCCTTGACGTTCGGGACGGGCTTCAGGTACGCGTCGGCGCCCTGGAAGTCGACCTTTGTGTTGTACATGTTGTTGTTGCTGACGTACACCAGCTTGTTGTCGCTGGCGCTGCCCCACCTGCCGCAGGTTGCGCGGGGCGCGCGCGATGTTAAGCCCAGGATCCAGAGTTGAGATGATGTACGCGAGCATACCTAGGTGTGTGCCGGCTGTCATCAGCACGATAATCGGTTGTGCTGGCGGCGGCATGCGCGAGTGCATATACATGATAACGGGTCAAGCAGGGCTTGCTGAGTGTGCTTTGTTGCGCCTCTCACATGAGCCCTCCGATGAGCCCTCCCGGGCCAGCGCGTTGGTTCCAGGCAATGCTGCCGTCGTTGGGGTCCAGCGCCCAAACAATGCCGGACTGCGGACATGGTAGTGAGGCAGAAAATGGCAGTTGGGGGTCTGGGGGCCCAAGAAAGACGAGGGTGCAGGGATGAAATGCAAGGGGAGGGGGGATGCATGATGTGCACAAACATACAGACAGACAGACAACAAGCAGGCAAGTTGCATCGTGTCATGGGGATGACATGCTCACCTTCTGGCCAACGATGAGCAGCTGCTTGCAGCCCTTGCCGGGCTTGCAGGGCGTGACCAGCATGGGGGCTTGGCCGAACTGCGGGTGTTGGTGCATGCGTGTGTATGTGCTTACAGACATGCAAGGTCGGGCTGTGCGCGCAGAGCGTTCATAGGCGCATGTCTGCAAGCGGTCATGACTCAGCTGAGCGTGTGTCTGCAAAACAGAAACACGTACAGTGGCGACAAACCCCCCAAGGCGTGTGAGGGCTGGTGTGTTCCCAACCTTCCACTCACGGCGAAATCGGGGCCCTCGACTGCAGGGCAATTGTCGCGAACAGCTGGGTTGCTGGAAAGGCATGCGGCGTTCCAAGCGTCGGGTCCATCAACAGGTGTGGCCCACTTGATAGCGCCAGTCTTCATGTCCAAGGCCAGGATCTGCGATCAAGTAATGCATGGTTGCATGATTTTGGGACCCGGGAGAACTGCAGTTGAAATGCAAGATCGCATTTGAGTATAGTTGCGGTTGAGTTGTTGGGTTGAGGGTTGTAGCTAGAGGCGCCAGCAGCCTCACTTGGGGCAGAGCAGTAGCACGTGAGCTCGGTTGCGGCACTGGCTTGTGTTCTTCACAGGGCATCATTTTCATGTGGGAAATCGGATGCACCTTTGTTGCTACGGGCGCAAAGGGCTGGGCCAGCAGGACCATAAGATAGGGCGCACCGAGTTGTGGTGGTTCTCGTTCCCGCGCGACAGCTGCATGCAGACCTTCTGCTGCGGGCTGTTGGCGACTGTCAGGGGTCCCAGCGCCAGCAGACACGCCTCCACGTCAAGCGGCATCCTGTGAGATTTCGCCCGGCAAAGGGAGGCTGATGATTAGCGGGGCCCGAGGCAGAAAGGTATACAACGGCGCCATGCCAACCGCGGCAACTCTCACATTTTGTGATCCAAATGACGGTGCAAGCAGTGTGCATGTAGGCTGCTAGCCAGGCTTGCTGGGTCGACCACGCAGAGCCTAGCATTCACCCGGCAGGGGCCCCCCCAGGGGCGCATGGCGGCCGTGGGCGCACCTGTAATTGTTCGCAGTGGCGACAATGATCTGCCCGCGCTGGCGGTCCACCACAGGTGAGCTGCCCTGAGCGGCAGCAGCGTGGTAGGGGTGGATGCGACGCCAGCAGCAACAAGACAATTGTGAGCGTGCGATAACAGACAAATTCAGGACCGACAGCAAGAGCCAAAAACTCGTGTCACCTTGGAGGTGTCTATGCTTTGCCTGCTTTGAAGACATGTGCAACAAGCGTGCCGGCTGCGCAGGTCATGTGTTTGTCAACCAGAATCTTCTTGTACAAGCACGATGCGGGGCCTCTCATGCATGATTGGGGGCGACGCACAACTGGCTCAGTGCTAAACAGGCCATTGCAATCACTCCTACCCATATAGAGGCGCCCGCCCAGCTGTCATTGGCGCCCCTGCCGATGTCGGGTGCGGTGAAGGTCTGCCAGAGGAGGTCGCCGGTCCGCGCATCCACTGCCGCCGCGCTGCCTCGGAACGAGCAGCATACGTGGGCTTGACCTGCAAACGGCGGGCCGGCACACACACGCAAGAACGATGCAGGGGAGAAGGTGTGGCGCGAACAAGAAGCCGCAGCAGAGCAAACAAGGGCGGGGTTGCCGATAATCGCCCGTGCATCAGGGCCAGACATCATCATGGGCATGCAGCCCCAGGCGTGCAGCATGCAAGCTCTGAAGGATGGTGGGCCCCGCAGGTACTGCGCCCTGGCGGGGCCACCTTGCGCCCCCACAATGCCCAAGCAAAGCCGCGGCCCCATCGCTGCAGCTTTGGCGCCCCGCCCAGCCGTCAAGGCTCACGTGATGCGACGTTCTCCTCGAGGCTGCTGATTCCTGTGTAGATGACGCCCTCGTACAGGGTGGGGCTTTGCGTGATGGTTGCTGCAATGTTGGTGTCAGCTTGCTTGCCCCACACCTGATTTGGGTGACCGTATGGGTGGGATAGGCAAGGCGGAGGTGGGACAAGACAGTACCGCTTCTGGGCGTCACTGCTGCGCCACTTAGGTGGCTCAATTCTGGTCAGGTGTGTTTTATGCACCCACGGGCATGTCTGTGAGTGCCGACATGGGCTTTCTGGCTTGGCGGGGCTCGCGCCCAACACCCAACCAAGATGTGTCGGACAACACACCCCGGGTTACGCCGCGCCTAGACTTGCTTGCGCATGCCACTCACCAAGGCGCCGTCCGAGGCGCGGAGCGCGAGCCAGAAGGCGTACCCCCCATAGACTGCCTGCATGGTGCCGAGGATCACCAGCTCGTTGTTGTAGATGACAGGGCTGTTCCTTGATATGAGTGGGAACACACCCAAGTTGGCTGCAGGGAAGGACAATAGGGGTGGGTTGGGTGTCAAGGCGCGGAGGCAGGCGCATGATTGGTATGTGATGGTGATGGGGAGCCGAGATGGACGCTGACCACTGCTTGCACTCGCTGCGAGGGGCTTCAGGGGGCAGATGAAAGGTGGGTGGCCAGTTTTGGCAGGGTTTGCAGCCGTGCACGTGCTTGGCGGGAGGAGGTGTCGTGCAATGCGGCTGATGCCACTGTCCACGACACGAGGGCAGCTACTCGCGTTAGCTCCCAAGCTTAAACATTGAAGCTCTTTGGTATTGACAGAGTTGCTGGGGCGTGGGTGAGGTGGGGGTTGGGTGGCGGATGGGTGGGAAGGGTGGCAGCATTGCCCCTTGCCAGCCAGCCATCTTGTCTTCTATTCACATGACCACAACATCTTGCAGCCTGTCCCCCCTGTTACAATCAATGGTGACACTTGCTCACCCGGCAGTGGAACGCCAAGCTGGCTAATATAATCTTTGACTTGCTTTGACCACACAACCTCCCCTGTCGCAGCCTTCAGGCAGAAGACGTTGCCTGAGAGGGAAGATGTGGTTGTGAATGGTGCCGATTGCTTGGCAATCCAGAGCTATACCTGCTAAGCAACTGGCCGCTTGCCTGCAAACGGCGGTGGTGCGCCAAGTGTGCAGCATGCGCCTTGACTATGCAATTGACCCCCAGCAGCAGATCAGGTGCGCACATCCCACATCCCGCATCCGGCACCGACTCCTTGCTGTACCCAGTAATTACATTGTGCATCCCGCCCCCGCACCCTCCCAATCCGGCACGTAGAGGAAGCCGTTGTGAATGGTGGGCGTAGCGCTGGTGCTGCCCGCAACGTCCGCCTCCCACTTGACCTTGAGCTTCCCGGCCTTTGCCACCGTCAGCTTTTTCTCAACTTGGCTCCAGCGGCGGTTGCTGAGGTCACCGCCCCAGTGGCTCCAGGCCAGGCGGTCTGCAGCGCGTACGTCGGAGCGGGTGTCAGAGACGGGTTGGTCGTTGGTTGGCGGTCCCACAGACGAGCGTGGCGGAGGCTTTTTGGCGGCAACATGTGCATGGCGTCAGGCAGTCGCTGTTTGCCCAAGGACAGCGCTCAGAAGTTGATGGGCGGCGTCATGAGCATCAAGCAACATCAAGCCCATCTGCCACTCTACAGACGGGCAGCCAGCTCACCGATGCACTCGCTCTGGTCAGGGTTGGCAGTGAATGGGGCCAGGCACTTGGTGCAGGCGGTTGTCTTTGAGCCGCCCGGGCTTGCGTGGTTCTTGGGGCAGCGGGTGCAGCTCGTTTTCTTCATGTAGTGGCCGGGCATGCAATCTTGAGGTGAGGTGTCGGGGCATGGAGGCACGGGTTTTTTCAACCGCATCAAGGCAGTCAGCCAAGGCACAGCAGCAATGCGACCAAGGGCACCAACGAAGCCTGGATCTGCCTGCGTCCCTGCTACATACAGCAATTGCAAGAAATGCGAGTGGGGTCATGTGTAAGGTCGTTGCTGCACCCTCAAGACTGCTCACCGCAAGTGCCTGTTGAGTTTGTCAGATAGGCCTTAGATTTGCAGACACTGCACCTGCTGGGGTCACCGACAACGCACTTTTGGCACCCGGCCACTTGGCACTTGGGGGCCTGAAAATGCGGGAACGAAGGGTGTGCACGGGCGTACATTTATGATATTCTTTCTGCAAGCAATGGGCTGTGATTTACGCCCCCCAAAGCTCTGCAGAGTCCATTGCAGTGAATTCACGCCTGGCACCCTTCCTCACCAGCAAGCCCCTGCCAGGGGGCGTAGAGGCAGCCAGGACGCCCAACGGCTGTGCCACCTGGATGGCTTCAGCCGAGACTGCGCCCAATATGGCAATTATGGCAACAATTATCATTGTGGGAAGATCTCGTGGCGGCCCGCACGAATACCGACAGAGCGTTGAATGGGAAAATGCGATGACGGTGCACAAACCGCGCGGAGATCAAGGACACGAGATTGTAAATCAAGTATGTTTCAGCCTATAGGACCTCTTGTGGCGGCCCGGGTGACACCAGCGTGACCGGCACACGCCCTGGGCACACGTCGAGACGTCGGCACACGCCCTGCGCACACCCTGCAGGCACACCCTGCAAGATCGCTATTGATGTGAAAATGCGTTGTATTATATGATGATCTCAGATCATCCCGGCACACATCTCGACGGCTTTACCTGCGCCACCCCAACAGCCGCCGCCCGTGTGGCGCCACAAGGATTGATACATGATTGGCTGTGGCCCAGGGATTTGTGGGGGCTTGACGGCTGCTCGCATCTCAGTCGACTGCACCAAAGGTAGTATTGCAGGGTGGTACATCACAAGTCTGATTAGCGATTACGTCCAGAATTGTGTTGATGGGGCTTGCAGGCAACGGCTACTTCTGACAAACAGTCCCACCCTTGCAAGTGCCCCTATACCCCACTGAGGCTAAAATTCGCACTTGAGGAGCACTGCGGGCGCTGTGACCTTTGAGCAGGCCGCTGCTGTGCTGCCAACACGCCAGCAGATTAATGAGTGGAGAGGCGACATGGGGAGGCGGCAGCGGAAGTGGTGCTGTTGCAAAACTCGGGATTCCAACAGCTTTGTGTTCAGCGGCCCTTATCAAGGGCTTGATCCATGTTGGCAGGCTCTGACAATTGATGGATGTGATGGTGAGATCCGCCGTCAAGCGCAAACGTTGCTGTGTAACCAACCAGGCCAAGGAACCCGTCCAGCTTCCATTGTCTGTGTACGCTTGTACATACCCCATAGAAACTTGATGGTATGCGCATGCCACGTGAAATATGTGAATGCGGGACTGCCCATCCGCGTGGAGCCTCCTCTCAGACCCGCACCCCCCCCCCCCCC
>NW_014011865.1:7684-12741 GCF_000611645.1 Monoraphidium neglectum
CCCATCCGCGTGGAGCCTCCTCTCAGACCCGCACCCCCCCCCCCCCACAAAAGGTGTACCTCCTACTAGCAATCAGGCCGATCTTGCTTGGGCTTGTCTCGTGACTCATCCTGCCGGCGCTGTTTCTGCAGCCCCAACCTTGGCCGTCCCCCCTCCAGCTCACTGCTTGCACCCCACCACCCTGAGGTGCCATTCCTACTAAGAGGGCTGCGAGACGCACCATGCCGTCACCTGGCTTCCACCTGGCTTCCACCGCCACCGTCAGCTGCTCGGCTCACAACTCAATGGCTGCACAGCAGGCGCTGACGTCTGCACTGGCGGCCAACACGGACGGCTTCATTTACATGCCACTTGAGGTGGAAGGAGAAAGCAGAGCAAGGCTGCCAAAAGCAGGCGAGGTGGCGGGAAAGGCCGAACGTGGAGTGCAGCGCGCGCTCGCGTCAAGCCACAGCCTTTGCGCTGCTGCCGCCCTTGCCGCCAAAGCCGACGCCCCCCTGGGGCGCGGTGTAGCCCTCTAGCGTCACCTCCAGCTTGTCCGCTATGGTGGCTATCCACGCCTGAGGATAAGGGGTTTTGCGTAGAGTGTCGGCGGGCGTGCGCCGCGAATAGGACGCGAACGCCGCGGCCTCTTCACGCACTGTGGCCGGTGATGTGTTTTTGGAGTCGCACTTCCTGTTCAGCCCAAGACATGCATCCTACGGGGCCCTGTGTTGCACGTGATTACCCGACCGTGCCAGGATGCAACACCGCAAGCGCCAGAGCCAGAGCTCTAAGCTGCACTGCGCATGCACAGGCCCTGAGACTTGCCCGCTGGGAACCCCATTGAGCCCCTCTCCCCCCCCCTTCCAGCGACGCACCGCCAACACCACAAAAAGACCCTTCCACTGGCCCAACAGAACCCCGGCAGTCCCCAACCAGAGCCCATATTGGCCCCCCCACCAGCACCCTAACAACCCCCCCCACCTGGTCCAGCCGGCTGATGCCGCGCTGCGTGTCTGTGCCCACCACCAGCACCCCCTGGCTGCCGATCGGCTGGACCACGGCGCCCTGCGTCGTCTCTGGAAGGTACTGCACAAATTCGAGGCGCCCTGGGAGATGGGGCAACACAGGATTGGCGTGAGACGGGAGCCCGAGAGCGAGGGGGGAGGAGAACGTGGCACGCGTGGCCGTCTTCTTCGTGCGGCTCTTGAGGGTGCGATTGGATGGTGATCAACCCTGCTGGTTCCAAACGGTGTGATGTTCCCGATGCCAAACGCAACCGCGGCTGGCTGCAGCTCAGGGTTTGCGAGGCGCCGCCCGCCTAGGACCCAGGCGCATATCCGAGGCTTATGTAAGCCCGCACCTGGGTACAAGATCAGGTTTGCCAGGTAGTTCCCCTTTCCAGAGGCCATCGCCTTCGCCGCCACCTCCCCAGCTTTGGCGGCCCCTGCAGCGTGGCCCGGGCGCGCCAGGCCGAGGTGCGCCACGTTACGCCCCCTGCGGCACGGGCAGCGTGAAAACCGGGCGTCCATGATGCGGAGAGTGGGGCGGTGCGGCGGCGAGGCGGGGCCGGGGCGCCACAGGTGCGTGCTGGTTCAAGCTGGAAGCATGCGTGACACCAAATTCAGAGGTGACGGAGGGCGGCTGCCATGCAATTAGGGCAGCTGCTCGGCCGCGGGGGCGATATAGGGCTGCCCCCCACCCCCCGCCGCGCACTGGTAGATGACGACCAGTGACGTCACCCGTGCCGTGCTGCTGAGCGCCTCCCAGGCCCTGCGCGACGAAGGAAGGTCCAGTGCGCGGCTCGAGGCGCGGACGCTTGTGCGGGTGCTCACCCAGGCCGCGCCGGCGCAGCAGCCGTCCCCCTGCCGACCCCTGCCCTGGCCCCCAGACACGCTTGCCCTGCGCCGGCCCACAGCGATGCCTCCGCCTAACCCGGGAAGCCTCATGACAGTGACCCCGCGCCCACCACTGGATCTCCTTGGCCGCAGCCTCGGGCAGCTTCGCCTTGGCGTCCAAAAACGCCACCTTGGTCCCGTCCTGCGCGATCGCCTCCACCGGCCGCGCCTTGAGTGAGAGCCACTGCAGCCCGGTCAGCAGTAGCACGGCGCTCATCACGATGCCAAGGACGTCGGCGCGCGACTGGCTGCTGCTGGCGTCGACGACGGGCGCAATCTGGGGGCGGCACGGGGGAGGCGGGCGAGCCGGCGGCGGCGTCGGCGCGCGATTGGGTGGGCGGCTGGATGGATCGGGAGCCTGGCAAACGGCCTGATGGCCGCGACGGATGCCGCTGCGCCCGGTGCCAACTTTCCACGTCAGCAGACCCACCGAAACGGGCGGGCCATGCGGCTCGCAAACCGCCTGCGTTGATGCCTGCGCCTGTTTACACCCTGTCCTGGCGCGGTCCCAGGCGGCGACAGCTCTCACCCCTGAGATGGCTCGGTTGGCCAGCAGGCCCGCGAAGCCAATAGCGCCGCCCCACAGGGGCAGCCCGCGCACGAGCCCCTGGTTGCGCGCCACAAAGTCGAATGATGCATCAGGGACCTGCGGCAGCACGGTTGTTTGTTTCGGCACGGCCCGGGGTGGTTGACGCAGGGGAGGGTGCGCTGTGTGCGTCGGCGTCCATGCCACGTGTGTGTGCTCTGCTGCTGCAGAGCGACGCAAGCCGCCCACCTCGTCGTTTGCAGCTGCTGTGCGCCAGATTTGGTGTCTCCGATACCTGCCACTTTCAATGTGCGTAATCACGCGGGGCAGAGCCGCGTTTGGCACTGCCCTCAGAAATGCTGGTGATCTGTGGGCTACGCCCGGGCAGGCCATGTTGATTAGCTGAAGTCTAATGCTTTGGGTCACGTGCGGTGTACTGTGGGGGCGAAAGAATCCGGGTCTTCGCGCAGACTCTCAGCGTCTCACGTTCCTAGCCAGCGGCTGGTTTATGCAAATGTTGGATGCAATAACATGTAACTCACGCACATGCGCACGTTGATCAACCTGTCAAGTACCCACTAATCACCTGCCTCTCATCCGACAAAGTTTGACGGAATTGACCACACCGGGCCGTGACTCTGCCGCACAGGGCCCGCGGCCGCACCGCGCCGCAGCCCGGGGCATGCAAGATGCCGCATCCTGTACTTTGCAGCAGCTTGCGATCATCTCGTTGTCTTTACGACTGTTGAGGTGACAAACTGCCTCATTGTGAGGCCGCTGCCGCCGCGCAGGTGTTTGTATAGCGGATGCAACCTCTCACCCCTTGCAGACGCGGCGACAGCGGCACCGCCACCGCCCCAGCCGGGCCTGGGCTGCGCAGCAAGTTGCAACAACTCCCACAGCACTGTTTGCAACCTCCATGCGTCTGACACCACACAAGTGAATGCAGTCCCATTAACGCGTCAGCGTATGTGTCCACGATGCGTTTACTCCAAACGGTGAACTGCAGTGGTTCAAAACAGGGACCTGTGATGAGAATGAATGGCCTGCTGCGCGACTCATGCTTGTGTCAAGCATTGCCAGCCATGAAACATTCCGGGGCAGGCAAAACCCCCTTATTCCAGAGTGTCCTGCGCCCTGCTCAGCCCCCGCCCTGCCAAAGCACCAATTCAGAGCGTGTGCCCATATTCCCTGCTCAGTTGCCAGCTCATCAAATGAACCCAGCGGCCTTCCAGGGCTTGTTCAGCTCCTCTGCTCTGCCAGAAGTCAAGTCTTGCCACGTCAAACCTGCCAAAAGTTGAACCTTGCCAAGTTTATAACAAGTCGTGATCCGCAGAAAGCTGCTGCTGCTGCTGCTGCTGCTGCTGCTGCTGCTGCTGCTGCTGGCGTCGCCGCTGCTGCTCTTTGACAGCCGCCGCCGCCGCCACCGCCACATCCGACACGCCGCTGTCGTCCTCCCCAGGCCCCGCAGCCCATACCACCTGCCGCGCCGCGGCGGCGGCGGCTGCGGCTGGGCCGCCCGATGCCGAGAAGCTGCTGCTGCTCCGCCGCCGTGGCGGCGCCCCCAGGGCGCCAGGGCCGCCCGAGCCCATTCTCTCCAGCTGAACGACAGGCGGCGGCTGCAGGATCGGCACCTTGATCGCCGCGCCGCCGCCGCCCGACAGTGAGCGCCGCACTCCGCTTGACAGGCAACCCCCCGCTGACATGGACAGCCGCGGCTGCGCCAGCGCCGCGAGCGCAGCAAAGCCGTCGTCGTCGCTGCCACCACTGGTGCTGCCGCCGCCGGCCGCGACATCGCCGCCGCCGCCGCCGCCGTCGCTGCTGCTGCCTGCCCCTTGGTCTGCCAGGCCGAGGCCCCCAATTCCAGCCCGCACCCCACCCTCACTGCTACTGCTGCTGCAGTAGGGGGAGTTGAGCGCAACAACAGGCAGCGTAGCCAGCGTGCTGCCACCACTGCCGGCCCTACTACCCCTGTCACCGCCGTGCCCGCCCCCGCCGCCGCCGCCGACGCCGCCGTTGTTGGGTAGGCTGGATCCCGGTGCCGACGACGCGCGGGGCGCTCCGCCGCAGCCCCGCTCGGCGGCCAGCAGAGCAAAGGGGTCATCAGCGGTGGCGCTGCTACCACTGTAAACGCTGCCAGCACCGACGCCAGTGGTTGCAACAGGCAAGGGGGGTTGGGCGGCTGCTGAGGTTGGGGGCTTGGCTTGGGGCGGGGCAACGCCAGCTGGCGTTGCATGTTGCGGCCTGCTAGCGTCGCCTGTGGCAAGCGGGTCGGCAGCAAGGGCGGGAGCCCGTAGCTGCTGCTGCTGCTGCTGCTGCTGCTGCTGCTGCTGCTGCTGCTGGTGCTGCTGCCGCTGCTGCTGTTGCTGCTGGTGCGAATGCAGGGTGTGGCGCGGCGCCGGCGGCTGCGGCAGTGGCGCCGGCGGGCCGAGCGGGAGGCCCGCCAGGCCGGCGCGCCCGGCAGGCGTGCGGGCCGCAGACAGCGACGACAGCGGCCGCGGCGGCGGGGGAGCGCCCCGCTGCTGCTGTTGCTGCTGCTGCTGCTGCTGCGGAGGAGGAGGAGGGTCCCTCAGCTCGCTGCTTCTACTGGGGCTGATAGGCGGCGCCTGCGCCGGCCGACCTCCGCCCGCCGCCCCCGCCGCCCACTCTAAAAC
>NW_014011864.1:0-3217 GCF_000611645.1 Monoraphidium neglectum
TTCCCATCCTCCGCGCCCTCGCCGACACAACCCCATTTTTTCTCTTTCTCTTCAACCACTCACAACCCCACGCCCTGCCCCCCCACCAAACCCAGGTCTTGCATGCCCTGCTGCCGCCCGACGTGGCCGCCAGCGTCAGCGGCCGCACCTACGTTGCGGTCACGCGCGTGCTGCCGCGCGGCAGCCCCATGCTGCAGCCGCAGCTGGTCAGCCAGTTCCGCGACAAGGAGGACCTCATAACCGCGCTGATGACGTCATGCCACGTGGTTGCGAGGCAACGCCATGCCACGCCGCGCGGGCGCAGGGCGGTGGGGGCTCATGCTGTGCCCCCTGGACTCACCACGCTAGCGCTGGCCGGGGCGCCTGCCACCGCGGCCCACAGCAGGGGTGATCGCGGACCCCACAGCATCTTGCGGCTAGGGTGCCGGCCTCACACCAAGTCTAGAGGCCAGTGTGTTGTGCCTGCAATTGAAGTGCCATTTGCGCTCGGACTCCCCGCATTTCCCTCCAGATTCCCGTCTACATGAACGGCAGGCTGACCAACCAGTTCCGCGCCGCAACACACTTTGATGTAGGTGGGGGCGCAGGGGGGGGGGTGATGTGAGTGTGATGAATTGGTGCGATGCATTGCAACGTGCGCCCCCCTTCCCCCCCCCCCGCTGCTGCACTTACAAACTTACGCGAGCAAGCAGGCCGCGGGGCGTGGTGGCACGGCCGGCTGTTGAGGGCTCGTTTTGCTCCTTGGACCCGCACATGGCCAACCTGCCCCTCTTCTTGATTTCGGCTTGCCCTCCAAAGGGTTTTGGTGTCTAAAATCCAGGTGTCGGTGATCAGATCAACTCCCTACGTATATTCCACACCCTCTTGACACCGCGGCGCCCCCCCTTCCTGCTGATTTCCCCCTCAACCCACCCCCCTCCCCCCAGGCATCACCAACTTCCTGCCGTCACCCATGGGCGTCACCCACACACTCTGCGTCTGCTGCCTGCCAGCCGAGCAGCTCGCCTCCCTTGGCCGCATCCACATAGCGCCTGACCTCGGCCCTGGCGGCTGGCCCTACGACAGACATGCGTCAGATGCTGTCATGGGCGTTCGAGCCGGCGGACCAGGGTATGCTGGAAGGACTGGTGGCGCGCGGCCGCGCCGACGCGCGCGCGTGGGTGGAAGCGACGGGCGTCGGCGCGCTCGCGGCGGCGAGGAGGGGCGCGGCCGCGACAGCGGGGGAGAGCGTGGAGGCCGCGGCGGCGGCGCCTTCCGCGACCGCAGGCGGCGGCCTGGTCCTGCCATAGGCGCGTATGCGCGACTTGGGCCTCCCGGCCCTGCTGTACCCCTGTACCCGTACACCCAGCCACCCACATTTAAAGAAGAAGATTAAATCGGGCGCGTTGAAGCCCCGCTCCCACCACTCACCGAGATTTTCTTGGGGTTCATATCGACTCCAGTGCTGAAGACAAGTCTCTGCGTGTCAAGTCTGGGCGTGCATCACAGATGAGGAGTGCAAAGGAAACGCAATCAGCCCCAGCACCAAGCCGCGTGCCGGCACAGATCGTGGCCCCAGAAAGATGAGGCCCCCCTTTTCCCATGAACCCCGGTGTTTGCTGCGGCAGTCGGGACGGGGCGGCCGTGCCCGGCGGCCAGCAGGGCGCCCCCCGTGTGAGCTTGATTGAACCACGCTCCCACAGGTGTAACCTTGCAACGCACGTGACTGAATTCTTGCGAGTCGTGAACCCCAACTGATTACGCGGGCCTCCAGGGAAACAAGTATGCCAGAACAGAAGTCGCCGCGACCGCGGCGGCAACGCTGCCATCCCAACAGTGCGTGCCACGCAAGGCGCCACCATTGGTGGCATCGACTCAGCCCGGCTCCTCCCTTTCGTCCCCACATTTTCACACTGCAGACGACCGATGATGCAATCGTCACACGGCAGCGGAAAAACATCATTGTAGGCCTTCTACATGAGCTCATTACTCAGAACACCAATGTTTACAGATTCACTACTGTCAACAGTCACCAGAACCCAGGCCCTGTTGTTAACATCAGCACGCGCGACTTGACATAAGCAGCACCATGGTGCGGCGGTGGCCACCACCAACAATACCATCGCATGTGCCCAGGGCTCTGCGGTCAGCTAGGAAGTCTATATGCTATAGATTAGGGCAATGTTGCCCAGGGCTGCCTGATGCTGTGGCCTGTCGTTGAAGAAGACTGAGCCGGTGAAGATTGTATGTTGCCGTATGCATGCACGGATGCACGCAACTCCAGCTTCCAGCCATGAGCATAAGGGCGCCAGGAGGGCTGGTGGTCGTGGTGCTGGGAGGGCGGGCGGCGTAGCCGCTTTGGGGCAAGCTGTCCCTTGAAGTGGCTGCTGCTGGTCACGGGTCCCCTAGGCCCGCCGCCCTGGGCCCCTGGCTTCTTCCTCAGCAGCAGCGTCTTACCGGGTGCACGGCGCCAAGAGCCGCGGTGCTTCTTGCTGCCCCGGTAGGCGCCCCTGGGTGACTGGGCTTGTCTTTCATCTAGTATGGTTGTTTCCCTTTCCGAACAGACTTAAGAAATGACCTCTGCCCCTATCAGTATTTGGGATGTCATCCTGCCCCTATCAGTAGTCGCAGTGTCATCCTGCGCTTCTGGTGTGTACTAATGGGGGAGTCACGGACCGTGAATCTTTGGTGCTGACACCCGCAGGCGGAGGTTTGAGGTGCTCACTCTCAAGGACAGATATTCAGCTTTGAACAGCCTCCTGGATGGAATTGCAGCGCCATGCTTGATGACATGATGTCAACACAAGTGGCCTGCCAGGCCACGGTCCGTCAAGATGGGTGCATTTTTCACATCAAAGCCGTTTTGCCCATACGCAGGCCCTGCACGAACCTAGTCAACTTATTCGTTTTGTGGGTAGCGCACCTGGAAACTTGAGAGGAGCGTGCAGGTTCGCAGTTCCATAAGTCAAGCAACTCGTGGACCTCTAGTCGCCGCAAAATCTTGTCATGTGTCTGCGCTTCTCTTTCAAAGCCGAGCATAGGGAGTTGCATGAGAAAGTTTGTCGGCTCGACGTTTCATCACCGTGCGGTAGTTCTGTTGTTGCCGTGCGGGGCGCCCACGATGCCTTCCACCCTGCTGAGCGCGCGGTTCACGCTCGCTTCTGTGGTTGTGGTGGTGTTGCTGCTGGGAAACATGCTGGACGGGGTGCTGGGCGCCAGGTATGCCAGGCAGAGAACC
>NW_014011864.1:3892-12716 GCF_000611645.1 Monoraphidium neglectum
CGGTAGACAAGCAGATCACACTACTGTACACCAGCGGCTTCCGGACCCGGGACATGGAGGGGTTCCCCTTGAGATCAATGTCACGTTAGGTGACGCCCGACCACGCTTGACTAATTTTTGGCGGTGCAGCCGGCTGGTGTGCCAGGCCCACCTACCTCGCACAAGCCTGCATACCTCCATTTGAGCTGTCCTCCCATCAATACATGCGCGGCCCGCAAACGACCCCTTGTTGGTGGCACTGCTAGAGGTCCTTCAGGTGGTGTGTGCTGGCGCTCTACGCGCTGCATGCATCAGCGATAATCCACTCCCGTACTGAGCCCCACCTTTCACCCGTACTTTGCCCGCGCATACCTGCACAGCCCTCAAGCAACCCCCAAAAAGCAGAAGCTGGCACTGGTAAGAGCTGCCCGGCGGTCCTACCCCCCTTTGGAGGCTTGCCTGTCTCGTGCATAGTGATGCGCTCGATAACGCCCCCGTCGGTGTGGAAGCACAACATCAGTGTTTCTCACTTGCATGCCTGCCTGCCCTCGATATGTCTGACATGCACGAACCCACAACCCTGCGCACACCAAGCGATCATGCGCCGTCTCACGCACGTCCCCTCGCGCAGTGCACGCCCGTCAACGCTTTGAAGAAGTGCTCCAAGGCCGGCCCAGCCCTTGTAGACCAGCTGTGCGCCGAGCTGCTGGCACCCGCCAACGCAACGGCCGACAGCAAGGTGGGTGCTAGCATTCAGCGTGGACCTGGGCGCATACGAGCAGGTGCCTGTGCGTTGCTTAGTGGCTTGTATAGGTGAATGTGACATGGGTGGCAGCAACAAAAAAAATTGTTGTATTCATGAATCCACCAGCAGCAGCTAGCAGCAATCTACACGTACATGACATCCAGCCACAGCAACATACACTCACATACCAAATGGTATGTTGACAACATACAGCTGTAGCTCTAGAAGGCTGTGTCTTTTTACCACGATCTCAGCTTGCGCACCACCACGCACCTGTGTGGGTTGCACCCACCACTCCCCCAGGACCCCACCAAGTTGCACTATGGCTGCGGCGTGGCCACCGCTGCCCAAGTCAACAAAGTTTCCAGTGACCTGGCAGCCCTCGAGCCCAAGGTCACCGCCGCCGCCGCCCAGGCCAGCTCTGTGGCCACTCTTGTGAGGGAAAACAACCAGGCTGCGGCGCTGCGCGCCGAGATAGATGCACTCCGGGAGGCAATCGTGGCGCTCACCGCCAACACGCAGGGCCTGCAGGCCAACGCGTCCAATGCTGCCCGACAGATTGCGGCGCTTACTGCAGCAAACCAGACCGCTGCGCGGGAGATCGCGGCGCTCACTGCCCAAGTGCAAGAGCTGAAGGCGATCACGACCAACACCACCGTGCCAGCCGACGTTTCCCAGCAGATCGCTGCCCTTGCAGCGGCCGACGCACTCGCCACCCAGCAGCTGGCCTTGCTGCAGGCGGCAAACCGGACCGCCGTCCAGGAGATCACGGCGTTCAACAACACTCTGGCAGCCCTGAGATCGGCGCAGCAGGCGGACGCGGCGGCAATCTCCCTGGCCAACGCCACTGTCGAGTCCATCAAGTCTGTAGTCACCACAGGCGCGGCGGCTGTCGCGGCGGTCAACACCAGCCTCACCAACCTGACAGCCATCCTAGCCAACGTGTCTGCCATCGACTTCAGCGTTTATGCAAAATTCACGGACCTGGCCAACCTCAATGCGGTCACACTGGGCGGCGTCCCTGCGGCGCGATTCCTGCGCTCGCGGTTGGTGCTCTACCGTGAATCTGATACGCTCAGGAACGCAAACCTTGGTGGCCGGTCTGGCGCTGACGCCCTGTGCAACGCCTCGCCGTTCAGGCCCGCCGGGCTTGTGGTGACGCACGCGTTCCTTTCGACATCTGCATCCGACCAGATTTCTGATTTCATTGCCCTGTACGGGGTTCCCAACAGCCTGCCTGTTGAGTCTTTGAGCGGCGTCGTCCTGGCCAGCAACTTCACGACCATACTAGGGGGCAGCATCCAGACGAGTTTGGTTGACGCGGGTGTATTCACAAGCGCACTGAACTGGTGGTCGGGTTCTACCGCCGCGGGCATTGTGGCTACCACGTGCGCGGGGTTCGCCTCCGGCTCAAGCAGCGCTGCAGGTCAGGTTGGGTCCTCAACTGTGACCGGAGCCGGTTGGGTGAGCGTTAGCTTTGCCGCTTGCAACACCGGCCGGTCAGTTGTGTGCATTGCCTTCTGATGTCGCATGGGACATGAGACAGCTGCTGATCGGCAGCGGCAGCGGCATGCACAGCGCCCATCTTGCTGTGTGTGCTGTCTGTGCATCCTGCCATGCTATGCGCACGCGCTTGCGCCCTTTTCGACGCGCAACCCCTTCAAGCAGAGCGTGCGTGGGGTCCACCTTCCCTTTGCAGAGTGCAGGGTCGGTGTTGCCGTTTGCCAAGATTGCGCCATGGCAACTGCTCTTGCGCGCGCAATCATTAAGGACGCACACACACTTGCATCACTGCCGTGCGGTGTGTGGGTCTGCTGGCCGCAGCGGTGCTGCCGGTGCTCACGCCTGACTCGGCAAAAGGGTAATGGCATTGTTGCCCCTTATGTGTATGCTTGCTGGCAGATGCGTTGGAAGGTTAGGAATGAGGAGGTCCGCTTTGATGAGCGCGGGGCCGATGGCAGTGATACTATGGCATGAGCAACTTATCTATCTGATGGCAAACACTTGCTGCTAGCTGCTTTCCGCCCGTGTCGGCCTTGTCTCTCTCTGCTTGCTGGCTTGGACTAACTTGTACTGCTAGAGCACCTGGCGTCGTCCTGCAGGATGGGCCCATGTGGGGAGATGGAGCAAGGTCGGGGGGTTGGCGGGGTTGGCAGCAAGCACGGTGAGATGGGCAGCTCGCTGCTGGGTGGAGTATGTGTGGCACCGAATCGCTGACAGCTGTCATCGTTTGCTGGCGCTATGCTTCGGCTGCTTCAGACTGCTGCTTGACTGCCGTTGACTGCTGTCGGCGGCAGCTGTCAGCGAGGCGCACGCGCGGTCGTGTGGAGTCGGAGGGCCCAGGTACGCGCATGCGTTCGTCCTATAATGTAACACTTTGCTGACAGCGGATCGGTCGTGTCGGTGCTGCTGCTGGCGGCGTGGGACACGCGCTGTGCGTCGCTGCGGGCCCTGGCACTGCTGGCTGGCTGGCTGTCAACCCCCTGATCTGATTTGCCCTGCTGTCAAACCACTTCACGTGATCTGCTGTCTGCCAGATACGTCATCAGCAGTTCAGCACCTCTGCCATCGCGCGCTCACCGCGCATCATCGCCCGCTTCACGCCCATCCGCGCACCCGCGCGCGAGTCCGCGGGAGGTTGAGGGCGTCACCCGATTGTGTCGTCACCTCAACAGGGCACACTGACAGGGATCTGCTCCACAAGCCCTTGTGGGTGACCATGCAATTGCCCCCCACGCACAGGCGCGGCTTTGCAGCCACCCAAGAGGCTGATTGGCACAGGGGGGAGAGCGCAGGCAGGCGTGCACCACTAACTGCTCCGTCTGCGGGCCAGGAATGCTGAAGTGCGCGCCGCGCGGCCCGCTGTCACGGCGGCAGCCGGCCGCAAAGGCTCTGCGCACGCCACACTCGTCTCCTGTGGAGAGTTTGACCAACGCGGCTGCCGCTTTGACCCGGCCGCTGTTTCGACGGGCCTGCAGGTGGTTTCATCCTCCCTCCAGAGCTGTCGTGGGGTCCCCAAGAATGAAGGCGTGCAGCTTCGCAGCGGGCCTTGTCGGAAGCCAGCAGACAGGCTGCTCTGGTCAGCACACGCCTGCGAACTACAAGCAACGAACACTGCTATTTCACACGCCGCATTCCAGCCCGCGTGGTTGCTGATGCTGTTCACCCGCGGCCGCGCGGTAGGGGGTCCCTTGAAAGAGGGTCCGAATAGGACAAAAGGGATGTGCCAGCCGTGGCGCATCACGTGCGGCAACCCAGTATTAAGAGGTCTTCAGCGTATCACGAGTTGATTGGTTCGCCATGCAAGTTTGTGCCCACTGTTTCAGGCACGCGTCACAGCCGGCGCGGGGATGAAAGCGGCAGGGCGCCGACAGAGATGGATCGAGCGGCCAGCCCGGCGGCCGGCGACCGGCGGCGGCAGCGGGGCTGCTGTTGCAGTGCAGGGGAAGTAAAGGCATGCGAGCGGCCGTTGCTCCGCGCTGGTGCCGCGATTGCGGTGGTGGCTAGGTCGGCTGTCCCTCAACTTCAGGGAACGCGGCTGCAAGTGACGAGTGAAATCTTGTGCCATCGGCGGCGTGCGCGGCCGCAACTAATGCGGGCCCCGCACAGCAAACCCGTGTGCGAGCATGCGCGCGTGGTGCGTCGCGGCTCCAAGCACTTTCCACACTCCGAGGCATGGGGGCTTGTGTGCCTTGCTGTTGAACGAAAAGCCACGCACCCCGTGTGCCGACCGATCCCGCCATGCTGGATCACTTGCAAACAGTCACGGACAAAAAAGTAACCGTCGGGTGGCGGGCCTGATTCGATCGGCACAGACGCCAGCAATTGCCAAGTAGGCTCAGGGGCCCGTCTTGCGTTCGTACATCTGTTGTTTTGCTCGCCTCACCCAGAACAGATCATTCAGCAAGCTGCGAAATCCCGCGCACCGCCCCCCCCAAATCCTGCACGTCGGCCCCCTCACACCACCGCCACGCCCGCCGCCGCCGCATCCCCGCCCGCGGCGCCCGCAACCGTGCACGCGTCCGCCCCGCCGCCGCCGTCCGCCGCCGGGGCAGCCGCTCCTCCCGGCGCGGGCGCCAGCGCGTATGCCCCGCTTGCCACCTCATCATCAGTTATGGGCGCGAAGTAGACGCGCGTCGCCGCGACGGACGCGACTGCTGCGGCCTTGGTTTCCTCGGGTATCTCAGGCAGCTCCCCCAGGGTCGCCTTGAAGTGCTCGAAAAACCACTGAGGGGCGGTTTTGCGTTTCGGGCGCGCGGTGGTTACGCTCGGCGGCGGCGGGGCGTCGGCGTCGGCGAGCAAGGGCAGGGAGGGCGGATGGGAGGCCTAGGAGAGGCCTGCCGGGGCCGCAGGTCATGGGGCGGGCACCGGGGACCCGGGAGGCGGGGAGGGGGAAGGGGTGGCCAGGCATGCAGGGGCCCGTGTTGTGTGGAGAGTGCGCGGGTGTGAGGGCCGCCCACCTCCCAGTCCTGCTCTGTGAGGCCGCTGTCTTTTATGAGGCGCCAGTGGATGCGCCTGAGGTTCAGGGCGGGGTGCTCCTGGGGTTGGGTCAGGGGGGGGAGGGCAGGCCATTGGGCGGCCAGGGGACGCGAGCGTGGGCGGCAGGGGCCGGGGCGCGCCTGATGGAACCGGCCGCTGCGGAGCTGGGTTTCCCCCTGCCCTCCCTGCAGGCGCGCGTCGGCGCACGCCTCCAAAGCCTTTGTGTACTGCCTCGCCCCTGGTGCTGGCGCGGGCTTCCCCTTGGCATAGCAATGCAGCCGTCACCGCCAATCGAGTGCCACGCCCTTTGCGCCGCCGCTCACGTCTGTGACGAGCTGCTTGCCGCCAAACGCCAGAGCCATGAAGGTGACCTGCGGTGTTTTGAAGCGAGGCCTAATGGGATGTAATGGGGGGTTTTGGTGATTGGAAGGTGGAGAGACAGCACGGCGGCGGCGGCCCCCCCCTCACCCAAGGATCACACGGCGTTGGGGCCAGGCTACGCGTGGGCCCCAGCTGTGCAGATCAATCCGCGGCAACCCCCCCCCCCACACACACACACACTTACACAATCACTCACATAGTTTGATCAAGGTGGCAAATCCCCGCCCATGAGCGGCTGCGGCCGCGGCCGCGGCCCCGCGACGCGCTTCTGGAGGTCGTCAGGGATGGCCCCCGCCGCCCAGGCGCACCCCCGCGGGCGCGCTCCCTGCCTACCAGCCGCGACGCCGCGCGGGGGGCGAGGCGCCCCCCCCCCCTGCCCACCTGGTGGGACTTGAGCTTTGAAATGTCGACGCTTTTGAAAAAGGGCGACAGCCGGGCGTCGCCCATCACCTGGGACGGGGACGGGGTTGGGGGAAGGGGAAGGGGGCGTGAACATGCTGCTGGGGATGGAGCGAAAGCCCCCCGCGGTTGCCGCAGTTCGCCAGAGGGTGCAGGGAGTGGGTGTGGTCGTGAAGGGCCGCCGCCACCGGAGGCAGCGCCGCAAACCGCTCAACTTCCCAGTATCCTGTGCCTGGTCAGCCCGCTGACCCGCCCAGTAGCAGCGTGCTCCTCCCAAGAGCGACGCGGCCGCCGCCGCATCCGACTGCAATCAAGCATCCCCCCTCGAGCTGCGACCAGGCCGCCCCGGCGCACCGCCGCTATACTCAACCCGCGCCGCACGCGCCGCCGGCGCGGGCAGCGCGCCGCGGCCGCGCGGCCGCACCTTTTCATAAAACACGTCCACAATTTTCTTGAGGCTCACAGAATCAGAGCACGCCAGCTCGTGGGTGCGGCGGCGCTCTGCGAGAGCAGGGCAGCGGTTTGGCAGGCCACTGCCGGCACTCAGGGTTTGACTTTGGTCAAACGTACATACATTTCATTCACCTGGTCGCGCAGCCACGCGCTCGGCAAGTCTGGCCCCAGCCCCGCCCCCTCATGTCGCCACCTCTGGCCCCCGCACCAATAAATTGGGGAGTAGCCTCACCCCCAGGCCGGACAACCTACCCACCTCCCGACACCCGCGGGTCGCTCGCGGCCGCGCCCGGCGCGAAGCGCACGCGGGGCAGCGGCCCCGAGCCCTCGCTGCTGTGCGACCTGCTTGTCAGGCTGCCTCCTGACAGGAGCCCGCCGCCCGCGGCCGCGGCCGCGGCCGCGCCGCAGCCGTTGGCCGCGTTCCCGCCGCCGTCCATGCTGGGGCGCAGCGAAGAGCGCGACGGCGTCGTGCTGCTGCTGTACACGCGCGCCAGCGGCGGCTTGAGGCTGTCGTGGGGCTCGGCTTGCAGCGAGAGGTGCTCCGCGGCGCCGTCGGCGCATCGCGGCTTGGCACAGGCGCAGCTGTTTGCAGGCTCGGGCTGCGCTGATGTGGCCATGGGTGCCGCATCTTTTGCCGCAGCTGCGCCTGCTGTGGACGCTGATGATGTGGTCTTGACGGCACCGTTATCAGAGACGTCCTTTGAGATGCAGGCACCCATTCTGTGCTGCCACGGCACGCGATGCCCTTGTTTTGTCCTTGGGTCCCAGTCCTGGTTTTGTCAAGCGGACCTTCGCGGCACAAGCGACACCAAATGTGTCAAGGCCTGAGTCTGCAATATATGATACCTGATGATCAGATCACGGCTTTCGGTGTCCACGAACGAGACTGCGAAATCAGACGCAAAGACTGGCGGTGGGTTGAGAGATATCACGGTACATCAAAAAGCATGTGTTTAACATGTGTCATACCTTCAATCATGCCACACCCCAGGGTGTAGTGCCTGCAAGGCGGGTTGCCACACTGCCGTGGCGACCTGCTGGATCTCGACGCCCCCCCCCCCCCTCACATTTTGCAGTGGGGATCCGGCACCAGTTACTGCCACACTCATTGGCTGCTGCTGGAGAGTAGGTGTCAACATCAGGAGGACGGTGAACCGCGACCTGCGCGCTGACTGTGATGCGCGCACAGCAACAGAGAGGATTGTCAAAGGAAACTCCGCCAAACAAAAGTCGCGGCGCCATCGGCATGCAAGCGGCCGCGTGCTTGTCTGCTGCGAGCCGAGCGGGCGGTGCTCGTGTGTACGTATTCCACGGACATGTCAGTGGCATATTCAGCAGCCGGGTGCGATTTGCGGGGGAGCGACCATTGTGTGAGGGAGCCTGGGGCAGACGAGTGCGCGTGCGCGCACAATTCGCAGGTGATGTGGCTGGTGACGCGCTCGTTCCATCAACGGAGGGAGCGGCGTCTGCGTCGCACCGGCAACAGCGTGCGGCGGGTCTTCAAAGATACGGATGGAACGGTGGGAGATAGGCGGCCGCGTGACGGAGGGATTGGAAATTCAATGATGCGCTTCGATGGAGCCGCTTCGCCGGCGCAAGTCGAGAAAGCCGAAAGACCGGTGCGCGCGATCAACGGCGGGCTTCACTGGTTCGCTCGATCGTATCATCCCAACGATTTCGGTCAAAAATGGCAGCGGACAAAAGCAGCGCGACTGCAGCGAAAGCGCGCGCGCTGCATAGCGGTCAGTCACAGATATACAGCGGCCGCGTTTGCCACCACCCACGAGGACACTAGCAGCGCCAAACCCCACAGCACGGCCGCCGCGGTGCTGGTGCACTCTGCCGCATGCAGCGGCTTCCAGCCCGCGCGCGCCCCGGCCCCGACGGCTGCGCCCGGCCCGCCCGCGCCGCCGCCGCTGGCGGCCCCGCGAGTCTCTCCAGGAAAGCGGCGGCGCATCGCTCGATCAAAAGCGTACCCCCAAGCGAGAGGCGCCACGAGCGCCACGTAGAACAAAAACAGCTGCACCACCACAGAACACTCGAAGCGGCCGACGCCTGCAGGTGCGATGCCTTCGCCGCCACTGCTGCGATCGCTGCCGCCGCCGCCGCCGCTGCGGGAGGGCCCCAGGGCGTCGGGCCCCGGGCCTGCGAGCGCGCCCATGGCTGCGCCGATGAGGCCATGGATCCTTACGAAGACGGACCCCTCGCAGCCCTGCATCCCCGCGCGGCACGCAAAGCGTCCCAGGTGGGCGCTGACCGCTAGCCACTGCAGCACCTGCAGCGGCGCGTGGAAGCGGAAGGGCAGCGGCACCGCGAGGCCGTACCTGGACGGGCGCGCGCGAGCGCGAGGGGGGAGGGGGCGGTGCGGGCGTCAGGGCGGGCTGAAAG
>NW_014011863.1:0-1134 GCF_000611645.1 Monoraphidium neglectum
CCATTCATCCATCCTTTGATGCATGCATCCCCCACCCACGCGCAGTACGAGGTGGCCAACCAGGACCACAGCCTCATGCTGGGCGTCGAGGCCGCAGACAACATGCTGTTCGGCACAGCAGAGGTCACCCTGCACCACCCCAACGCCGTCAACGCCTCGAAAAACACAGAGCTGCGGTACACCGCGCCGCCGCAGTGAGTGGCCCTCTCGGCCGGGGTGCGCGGCGACGAGGGCGTCCTCCTTGGCGAGTCTTGGGGCGCCGATGGGACTCTTCCGTGCGCCTTCCTGCAAGCGAGGTCGGCCCTTTGCAGGGTGTGTGCGGTGTGGCTCTAGTTGAGGTGTGCAATATGTCATCGTTTTGTGTGCGTGTCAATTTGTGTCGTGTTGGGGGATGAGATTAGGCCCTGCGCACTCTGCGTTTGCCTGCACTCCCGTAATCACTGGCCTGTGTCGCTCATGGTGGATCGCGATTTCGCAGCGCCGAATCCTTTGACCTTGTGGCAATCACATTGACTCCTGCCCTTTCTGCACGCACGCCGCGAGGCGCGCTTCAGTTGTTTGTGCTGACGCTTTGGCACTTGCTTTGCCTGCACTGCTGTGATGGTGCCTCACTTCGCCGTGGTAACAGCCTCCCCCCCCCCCCGTGTGACACCTGTTCAAGTTGAGACCTTGCCACTGTGCTTCACCATGTTCTTCAGCCCCCTTGCCCCCCATATCGCTCAGGCGGCTGATATGCGGCGAAGAAACCAGGTCATTTCCGTCCTCAATCATGGGGCCCACAGCTTGCGCCCACCTGGCTGTGATGATCAGCAGCCAACCTGAACCTGCCAGACGGGAAGCTTCCTCCTCATCCCGAACGATCGTGGTGGCAGTGCTGCTTGCTTTGTGGGCCGAATCGGCTTGGCCCCAGCCGTCATTCTACTGGTACAGATTTACTTTGAGGATGACATCTGCGGCCAATGCTGTTGCCACCCGCCCTCTCACCGCCAATTCTGCGATCCCGACCCCGCCCCGCCGCCGAACGACGACGACCCTACCCCCCACCGCCCCTGCTGCCAGCTCGCCCGCCGCGCGTCCAGGGCGACGCCGCCGCCATTGGCGCCGCGCAGGGCCGCCGCCTCTGCGGCGCGGCGG
>NW_014011863.1:1667-3192 GCF_000611645.1 Monoraphidium neglectum
AGGGCCGCCGCCTCTGCGGCGCGGCGGGTCGCGTCCAGCAGCGCGCGGCTGGCGGCGTCTGAGAGGGGTAGCAGGGCGTCCGCTTGATCCACCAGCTCCACAGCCCTGGTTTTGAAATTGCGAAATATTGGGGGCAAACCCAAGTGATTGATGCATGTCTTGCACTCAATTTTTCCCTCATTGACAAGCATCGCGGGGTCTCAGCCCCCATTGCGGGCAGCAATGCTCCCGGGCGGCCCCCACCGCACCTGCCGGCCTCCCCGCACGCGACGAGCGCCAGCGCCGCCACCAGCCGCGCGCCGCCGACGCCCGGGTGCGCCGCGCCGCGCTCCCGCTCCCGCAGCCGCGCCACGTCGAGCAGCATGTCCGCCACCTCCAGCAGCTGCAGCGGCCCCACCGGCAGCCGCGCCGCCGCCCCCTCCGCCGCCGCCCCAGCCCCCGCCGCCACCTGCCCCGCGCCCGAGCCGCCGCCGCTGGCCGAAGGCTCCCCCGCAGAGGACGACTCGCGCCCGGCTGCTGTCGCGCCTGCTGCGGCGTCGAGGGCGAGCGGCGCCAGGGCGGACTGCCAGATTTCGACGACCGTGTCGCCGCAGGCGAGGGCGCCCTGGGGGTTCTGCCCAGAGTCTTGCAGCACCTGCGTCACGCGCCGGCGTGAATTTCAGGCTGCGGCTCGGCCACGCCCGGTCAAGCAACAGTGATGAATCGGCAGTGAATGTGGCTGTTTTGCAAGCGGTGTGCATTCTGCACGTCAGGTTTCTTGAGTACCAGGGCATCCACGCCGCTGATTCAACCGCGCAAGCCAGACCGCCGCCCAGGCTCGGAGGGCAAGCACGCCGAGGATGCGCTCGCACATGGACACACACACACACACACACACACACACACACACACACACACTCTCTCTCTCTCACACACACACACACACACACACACACGCATGACACCCCTCTTTCAGCCTGCCGCATCCCATCCCTCCCCCCTGCCGGACCCGTCGGGCAAAAACACACGGCGCCGTGGCCAGGTCAGCGGCGCGCCTTTCCGAGGTTGAAGTATCCGAGGCTGGTGCGGGGGTCCCGGGGGCCGTACTCCAGGGCGCATTGGTACACATCCTCTGCAAAGCACGCCAGCGCCTGCTGCGTCTTGCCCTGCAGGGGTGCAGAAGCGAGCCGCGGCCGTTCAACCCAAGCAGACGGGTGCATCGCAGCAAAGACGATCTTTTCCATTGGTTTGGGAAAGGCGATCGTTGTTACGGATGTGGGCAGGCAGCGCTGCGCACTCTGACGAAAGGGTGGCTGGCAAGGCTATCGCAAACGCACCTTTTCGCCCCGGCTGCCGCGCGCACGCCGCCCAGCAGTGGGGCTGCCCCCAGCAGACGGCGACGCCGCCCCGCAACACACTTTTGCCTGCAAGCTCGCCCCTGCTGCATGCACCACGTCTCGTGAACGGAACACATCGCCCCCGCCCCTCCCCTCGCACGCAGCAAGCGACTTTGCCTTATGTTTCGAGCCCACCAATGCCCCCCCCC
>NW_014011863.1:3767-6390 GCF_000611645.1 Monoraphidium neglectum
CCCCCGAGCAGTACCGCGCCTGCAGTGCGGCCAGCTGGCCGTTGAGCCGCGCGAGCTGCCCGCGCATGAGGCTGGTGGTCAGGCCAGGCTCCCGCAGCACCAGGAGCCCCGCCAGCCGCAGCGCGTCGCTGCACTGCTGCGCGCGCCTGCGCCAATGCGAGCGCGAGCCCACGCACGGCGGGCGTTGATTGGCTGGGCCCGGCGGTGTGTACTTGGTTTAGCGCACGCCTGCTCTGCTACGATGTGACACCCAGGTCAGCCCAACAGCTTACGGAATGTATGAGAATGCACACACGAGCACTTGCATCTCGGTCTTGCATTCAAAAACGGGCCTCATCACGGCGCACCTCAGTCCCAGGTTTGCCTGCGCCGCCAGAAGGTACAGCGGGAACATCTGCAGCGCCGGCCCAGGCCGGAAGAGCGCCTCGCCCTGCGGCTTGCAGCGGGCGCACGGCCGGCGCAGGAAGGGGAGGCCGCTCGCTGCTCAGCCGCAGGCGGCCCGCGGCGACGCCGGCGGGCGGCCGGCATGGTGCTGCAGCAGCCTGGGCTGCGAGCTTGCTCCCACACCACAGGGCGCCGAGCAGCCAGGCCCATCCATCGCTTCAACTTCCGGCCCTCGCCAGCCGCCGACACCGCACCGCTTTCCTTCCGTGCCTGTGACTGTTTTGCTGTCGGCGGCCCGCTCCGACGCAAGTGTGAAGGACATTGACAATGCGCCACTGCACCGCAGACCCTCATCCGCTTTCAGCCCACCTGCTTGACGGCATCCAGGGCCACAGGCAGAGCGCTCTCGTACTCGCCCCGCGCCATCAGCCGCGCCGCCTCCTGCGGGCAGCCCGCAGAGCAGGGCGCCGCGAGCTTTGCAGGCACCCTGCTGGCTCACACGAGGCAGCCGCCGGCTGCCTGTATGAGCACTTGCCACAACGCCCGGGCGCCGCAGCAGCGAGGCTCGCACGTGCGTGCCACGAGCGGCGCCCCGCGTGCTGTGCACGCTGTGCACGCTGCGCCTCATCGGCCGGATCTGCGGCCAGCTGATCGCGCCCACCTGGGAGGCCAGCTTGAGGAGCGCCAGCTTGAAGGGCTGCAGCAGGTCCAAGCGCCGGCGGTCGACCATCCTGTTAATAGGATGAGGAACAACGAACCGACCGCATCAGTCAGCAGGCCGGGCAGACCTGTTTTGCGAGGGTCCCCTTGCAGCACGGCGCCGCATCAGCATGGCCGCCACCGTTATATGGCATTCCCCACGGCTAGCACGGCTTGCCTGGGCTCCAAACCCCGCCCTCTTGCCCTGCCCGCCGCGTGAGCGCGCTTAGCAAGCCGCCCCTCAAGCCGGCCCCGCGGCCGCCCGCGGCTCACAGCTGCTGCACCGTCGCCGCGGGCAGCGCCGCCGCGCCTGCTGCGCCGGCGGTGCTCTCGACGGGCAGCCCGAGGGCCGCCACCGCGCGCAGGGCCTCGAGGTCTGTCAGAACCAACTTGGCATACTTGCCCTGCCGCAGCTCCTACGCGGCCGAATTGAATGAGGCTGATGAGAGTAGTGATACGAATAGGTTTGTGACGGGATTGGCACCATCAGCTGTGTTTCTCGCCCCAAACAGTGTTACTGCTGCACCTGTGCATCATCTCATCGCGTGCTGCTCACCTCTTTGCACCCTCACTCATGCAACTGCTTCCCAACCCCTGTTTTGGCAGCGCTGATTCAAACAGGTCCAGTCCCATCTGGCCGTGTCCTGTCCCGCCGCGCAGAGGGGGCACGGGCGCATGTACTGCTCACCTGCAGGAATGCAGTAGGCGACTGACCAAACAGCGATGCCGCCACCTCCCCCGCTATAAACACCTGTGGGGCGCGCAGGAGCGCTTGCTTAACTATGGCCTCAGTTCTGCGGCCATGCGCACAGCGCGCGCCGTGGCGGCGCCTCGCTGCGGGACGCACGTGCCGTTCTCACCCGTCCCTGCGTCGTGTGCAGCTGATGCAGCTGGCACTGTCCCAGCTTGAATACCGTATACGTCACCCCGCAGGCATCCGGTTTCGCCGTCATGATGGCGCGTTGACTATGCGACGTGGAGAAGAAGGGTGAGAGAAGGTGTGTCAACCGGCGAAACGAGCCGTACCATACTTGAATGCGCGCCGCTCTGGTCTCGCTTATGGTACCGTATGCAAAGCAGCACGCACCCCGCTGAGACCAGATCGACACAATCCATTCGTTAGTGACTCGGCCAAATCCTCCGCGCAATCTTTGCCCCTTAAACTGCGAGCAGCGGTGCCACGACAGGCCTTTGAAGTGCCGCAAATGTCGGTGGTCCTGGCGCTCATGGTGGCCGCGGCCGCGCTGAGTCCGCAGGCGCTGGCCGCTTCCTGCCCTACCCTGCCTGCAGCACCGCCGGGCATGCGTCATTTCAAGCTCTCGGTCGGCAAGCTCCTCAACTCCAAGACCCAGGTGCCTGAAAGGGCGCCGGGCCGCGCAGGGCCCCAGCCGGCACGCGTTTGCCGGGTGCCCAAACCGGTGACGGGTGCCGCTTTGCTGGCGCCCGCCGCTCCCGGCGCCGGCCCACCGAGCGCCCCCGCCCCACCGTACCACGCCTGCCCCTGAGACCCTCCCATGGCGCGGCTCACACCCTCCCACCC
>NW_014011863.1:6781-8082 GCF_000611645.1 Monoraphidium neglectum
GCTCACACCCTCCCACCCGCCGCACCCCACCCTCATGCCCTACTCGCACACCCCCTGCCCCCTGCCAGACCCTCGCCTACAACGGCACCGCCGTCGGCCCCCTCATCCGCGTAAAGCTCGGCGAGCCAGTCCAGATCGACGTCACCAACCGCGACATTCCCGACGGCACCAGCGTCCACTGGCACGGCCAGGACCAGCCCAATTCATCCTGGGCCGACGGCGTCGCGTTTGTCTCGCAGGCGCCCATCCCGGTCGGCGCCACCTTCTCGTACCGCTTTGTGGCTGCGCCTGCGGGGACCTATTGGTATCACTCGCACACCGGGGAGCAGTTTGGGGACGGCTTGAGGGGCCCCCTGATCGTGGACGACCCCCAAGACCCCCAGAAGCACCTGTATGATTATGATCTTGATGCCCACGTCATCATGCTGGCGGACGTGTTCTCAACAACCGTCGGGCAGCAGCTCAAGAAGCTCCAGGCCAGCGGCATGGCGATGCCCGGCGCCGGCGGCGCCGCCGCAAAGGGCGGCATGGGCGGCATGGGCGGCATGGGCGGCATGGGGGGCGCCGATGCGGCTGCGCCGCCGACGAGCTGCCCGGTCAGCGTGCTTGACCAGGACATCAGCGACGCGCCCTGGGGCGGCATGCAGGCCAACGGCCTCGGCGGCCCGGGGCAGCCGCCGCTCGTGCTCACCGTCGCGCCCGGCAAGCGCTACCGACTGCGCTTCATCGGCGGGCAGTCCTCCTGGGCGTTCAAGGTCGGCGGCCCCGCGGGCGGCGCCCACAAGCTGCAGATCATCGCCCTTGACGGCCGCCCCGTCGCGCCGCGCGCCGCCGACGCGTTTGTCATCTCGTCCGGCGAGCGCGTCGACGCCGTGCTCGCGGCCGACAGGCCGGTGGGCAACTACTGGCTCGACGTCACCACTCTCACGGGCATCAACTCGCCCATCGTGGTGCATTACGAGGGCGCCCCTGCCCCTATGAAGGATGCCAAGTTTATGGGGAGCCTGCGGGCCAATTACGGCTGCGCGGCGGGCGTGGGCGGCAAGCCGGGGGTGCTGGACCTTAAGAACGCCACCTTTGCAGCCCTCAAGACTGGCGTTGTGCCAAAGGTGCGCGCGTGGCGGGGGCTCTCCGGCCTGGGGGCCTGCTGTTGCTTGCTTGATGATGGCTGCTGCTGCTGCTGCTGCTGCTGCTGCTGCTGCTGCTGCTGCTGCTGCTGCTGCTGCTGCTGCTGCTGCTGCTGCTGCTGCTGCTGCTGCTGCTGCTGCTGCTGCTGCTGCTGCTGCTGCTGCTGCTGCGGC
>NW_014011863.1:8510-9157 GCF_000611645.1 Monoraphidium neglectum
GGCCGCTTCTGCCGCCACTGCTGCTTCCGCTGCTGCTGCTGCCGCTGCCGCTCCCGCAGTCCTCACACCTTGCCGCCAGCAAGTCCACGCCAGCAGCATCCACACACCTTGAACGAACCCGCTGCCTGCATTCTGCCCGCCCAGCGACTGCAACAACCCAACGCATCCGCCCCTATACATGCACCGACCCTCTCCCGCCCCCCAGGCCGCCACCAAGAGCTTTGTCCTCTATCTCGCCAACGCCGCCTCGTCAGCACCCCCGCCGCGCACGCTCGCCGCGCTGCTGTCCCCGGCAGTCGCCGCCAAGACGCGCGGCTTCAAGCCGGACACCACCCCTGTCTGCCCGCCGCTGCCGGACGGCTCCAAAACGAACTACTGCTGGAGCCTGAATTGGAACATCTTCGAGCTGCCCAAGACGCCCGCGCTGTTCCCCAAGTCGACGCCGGGCCCGACCACGTACACGCTCGAGGTGACTCAGGGTGACGTCATCGACATCGTGCTGGTCAATCCCACGCGCATGGTGCACCCGCAGCACCTACATGGCGCCGGCTTCTGGGTGCTCGCCGCGGGCAACGGCGAGGCGGTGGGAGCCGACGGGAGCTGGTGCCGGGCATCAAGCTCAACCTGCGGGACCCGCCGGGCAAGGA
>NW_014011863.1:9340-11515 GCF_000611645.1 Monoraphidium neglectum
CTGCGGGACCCGCCGGTCAAGGACACGATCGCGGTGCCGCAGTCGGTCGGGGACGCGCCGTCCGGCTGGGGGTACGCCGTAATCCGCTTCCGAGCGGACAACCCGGGCGCGTGGGCGTTCCACTGCCACATCGACCTGCACGCGGCGTCGGGGATGTTCTCTGTTATTGCCGTGCGGCCACCCAAGGGAGCCAAGTGGTTTGCGCCCTCGGGCGCCGCCTGCGGGGCGGCGCCGTAGGCTGCGTTTTGACGGCTGACATAACCATGCGCGTCAGCTTGCGCCGCCCTTGTTCACGAGTTCGCCAGCCGCTCGCCTGCTTGCTTGACTTTCTGTGCGCTTGTGTCCACCCCCTCAAAATCTGGGGCGTTGCGCCTTGACAACACTGCCTATCCACAGAAAGAAACATTCGGGGGTATCAAAGACAATGACAGGTCGGCGCAAAGCAAAAGCATTGCTGTTTGGCAACACAGCACGCGTGCGTGCCCGGCTCCAACGCACGCACGATGCAGCTTCTGTACTGCGCTCTCTTGGCAGGAGCATGTCTGCCACCCACCCCACGTGAGACGCATGTCAGTGGCGCTTTCACTCACCCTTGCCAGCCCGCCATTTTGGTACTGCACAACCGGCGCTGGCCCAACGTCCTCAAAGGCGGGCGGCTCGCCGGCCTTTGAAGAGGCGGACACCCCACTGCGCCCTAACCGGGTCACTGTCGCCTGACCCTTGCGAAAGCCATATTGAAGCCGGAATCTGAACCGCCCAACTACTGCTCCCGCTGTCTGCCCCGAACCGCACCTGCGCCCATGAAGAGCACTGTTTAAGCACAGCGCGAGCCCACTTTTGTGCTGATCAACATCTTTGATGCTTTCTTTGACACACATGCCTGATGAGAGGCATCGTGAGACTGCACTGCTTGCATCCCCTGTGTTGCTGGGCTGTTTGCTGGGGGACCGGGTGTACAAGGCGCTCTCTTGCACAGGCGTAGGCGCGCACGCGCACCACGCACCTCAATTCCCGGGTCTGCAGTTGTCAGGTAACAATACCCTTTGAATCTCTATCGCAGCCATCCAGCAATGACTCCATGCTGCACGCCGATGATCATGGCAAGTTTCTGGAATAGTAGCCAGCAAGGCTACCGCCTTGACATGTGGACCAAAAAGTTCCCAAGTACAGTACTGGGTGAAAGGTGCAGAATGAAAGAACAGGTGTGTAAAAACCTGCTGGTCGAGTGGTCTGACCGAAATCAGCGTTGTAAAGTAGGTGAGCCTATATCTGAATCAGACAAACTCACCTACTTTACGATGAATCAGGCAGCGCTGGTCTAAACAACCTGCTGGTCGAGTGGTCTGACCGAAATCAGCGTTGTAAAGTAGGTGAGCCTATATCTGAATCAGCAAAACTCACCTACTTTACGATGAATCAGGCAGCGCTGGTCTCGTCACAGCTGGGGGTCTGTGGACTGTCGATCAATTGGACTTGCCAGCTCAGCACACGGATGGTATTTTTTGCACAGGCAACAAGGCGAATCGGCTTAAAATGTTTGTCACCCCCTTGTAATGCATCATTCTGTCCTCGCTCGGCGTACAGTACATCGACAGGCAGCACACCGAGACTGACCAACGCAGTCGCAGTTCGCAGAAGTCAACCGCTCGTATCAAAGCCGTTAAATTACGATTGACCCATGTTAACAGCATGGGATTGTTCTCACGCGGACCTGCCAAGGCACTCCCGCCATTTAGTGCAGCACAGTCGGCAGCGCGAGCGGCAAGCAGCGCCGCTTCACCGTCAGCTGCACCCACAAATCTATCCTCAGGGCAGCAACAGCAAGAGGATCAGCAGCAGCAGCACGTACAGCAAGAGCTTGATGAGCCACCAGAACAGCAGACGGCCGTCGCCAGTGCCATTGCGCAGCAGCAAGATCAGCGGCGCGCTTCTGGGGGGTCGACAACGGTGGCAACAAAGGACGACGCACATCTTCCCGGCCCTGGGGCTGAGATCAGGCGCCACAGCAGCTATGACGAACTCCGAGTGGTAGTTCCCGGCTCGCAGCCAGACGAGCGTCCGCGGAGGAAGCCAAACGCCGCCGCAGCCGCGGCGGCGCCAACGGTGCCCGCGGGCACGCCGCCGCGGGCAAGGCCGCCGCCGCCGGCGCCCAAGGGGCGGCCGACCGCGCCCGGC
>NW_014011863.1:11912-14546 GCF_000611645.1 Monoraphidium neglectum
GGTGCCGACGGCGGCTCGATGGAGATGGCGGGCGCGCGCGAGGCGCTGCAGCAGCTGACGCAGCAGGTGCAGGAGCAGCTGACGACGCAGCAGCTGCTGCAGAGGGAGCACATGCAGCTCCTCGAAGAGCAGCAGCAGCAGCAACAGCAGCAGCAGCAGCAGCAGCAACAGCAGCAGCAGCAACAGCAGCAGCAGCAACAGCAGCAGCAGCAACAGCAGCAGCAGCAACAGCAGCAGCAGCAGCAGCAGCAGCAGCAGCAGCAGCAGCAGCAGCAGGAAGGCTCCGGCCCAGCCCCCCACCAGGCGCGCAAGGGCAGCGTCTCAGGGGGCGACCAAACGGGGATGATGGGGTTGGTAGCGACACCTGCAGCGACAAAGTGGGGCCCGCCGCTGCACTCCACGAGCGGCGCGGCGGGCCAGGGCTGGGCGGGCGCGCGGCCGGCGCCCGCGCCCGCGCCCGCCGCCACGGCGATCAGGCCGGACGAGTCCTGGAGCGTCGGGCAGCTGCTTGCTGAGTGGGATAGACAGCAGCAGGAGCTGGTGGCAGAGCGGCGGGCCCGCGAGGTGAGGAGTGACGCGGCCTGCAAAGGGACACGCTGCATGAGCAATCTAACAGGCACCTCCGTCCCGTGAGGGCTGCTTGCATGAGCGCCTCTGCATTGAGAACAGGAAGTGGCGACTCAGTCATGAACGCATGCTCAGGCCTCCATGCTTTCTGGCAATGCGAGTTGTTGAGCATGCGCACGCATGCAGTTGCACGCATGCAGTTGCACGCACACATAGGGATAACGGCATGGGCTTTGCCCTCACTGTAATGCATGCAGGCACACGCGCGTGAGGACACACACACTCACACACACACACACACACACAAACACACACACACACACAAACACACACACACACACACACGCACGCACACACACATACACGCACGCACGCACGCACACACGCACACACACACACACGCACGCACACACACACACACGCAGCCTTGCGACCACCTCCCCCCACAACCATAGGATTTGGAAGACATGCTGCTGCGCCTGGAACGCCACTTCAAGGCTGAGACGGCGGCACGCGAGGCGGCTGCCCGCGACGCAGCCGCGGCCGCAGCAGCGGAGGCCCAGGCCGTGGCGGCTTTGGAAAATGCAAACAGGCTGAGGGGGGACGAGCTGGAGGGGTTGAGGATTGAGAGGGAGACCGTCGGGAAGGTGCGGACGAGGGGGTTTGCATGGAAGGCAGGATGCCATGGGTACAGCAAGCATGGGGGGGACCCGAGGATTGCAGCCGTCAGGCCTTGGGGTGAAGTGGCATGCGACCCGTGCAGCGACAAGCAGCATGTATGCTCCAGGCAGCCGCCGCTCTTGATCCGCTGTCGGTTTGCGACAGCCTGCGGCACGGACGGCAGCCTCACGGCGCTGACGGGGCGCCGCCTTTGTCGGTGGACGGGCGCTGCTGCACCCGCACCCACTGCAGGAGCGGCAGGCGCTGGAGGAGATGCGGCGGCAATTTGACATAGAGGTGCTGCAGGCCAGGAACGAGGTGAGTAAGTGTGTGACGCGGGGAGGGGGGAGGGCATGCCAACACGTGGAGGCCGAGCCGGTGCGGGGGCAGGGCCAATGGCACGGGGCGGAGCCAGCATGACGTGCCGAGCAGGGGGGAGTGGGCGACCGCAGCCGCTGCCGCTCCCTGTCAGTTGGGCAGGGATCGGGTGTTGAGTTTTGCCGGCCAGACATCACCACGTGGTCGAGTCGTGATGCATGCATGCTTGTGCGGCACGCGTTCAGCAGTCTGTGTCAAAGTAGCATCAAGTGGGCCATCCTTTAATGACAGTGAGCACCCTTGCAATGCCTCGTTGTCCTTACAGACAGCACGTCTGATTCAATAATGCCATCTGTTTTCCCCTCGGGGTGCAAACAAAACACTCGTTTGCAACGCACGAACGCTCTCCCACCCGCCCCCACAGGTGGCTAAGGCGCAGGAGGCCGTCACCGGCACCGAGGAGCGCGTACGCGCGTCTGAGGCGGCCGAGCGCGCGCGGCTCGAGGCCGACCACCAGATGCGCCTGGGCGCCCTGACCGATGAGATGGCGCGGCGAGAGCGGGAGCAGGCGCACCACATGGCCGTGATGCAGCAGGTGCGACGTGGCATGTGTGCGCGTGTGTTGTGCGTGCGTGCGTGTGTGTGCGTGCGCACGCGCGCGCGCGTACGCATGCGCCTGCATGCCGTCCGTTCGTCCCCTGTGCCGGGGTGTGCTGGTTTGCATCCCATCGTTATTGCATCACGGCCTGCGGGCCCCAAATCCAGCCAACGCGCTGGCGGTCCGAGCCTGCCCCGCTCTCTCTCGCTCGAACCCATCACGCCTTGATGACGCCCCCACCCGCCCCTGTCGGCGCTCGCCTCCTCCCTCCCAGGAGATGCTCCGCTGGCGCCAGCAGGCGCACTTCACAGCAGCCGCTGTCCTCGAGGCCAAGAACGAGCTTATGGAGCGCCGCCGCGAGCTGGGGGCCACCAATGAACGCATGGACAGCTTGGTGGAGAAATTGTATGCTGGGAGGGATGCAGGAGTTGACCTGCAGGGGGCCATTGGGGCGTATTACCGGATGGCAGCGGCGGCGCCCCTGGGGAACG
>NW_014011862.1:0-8548 GCF_000611645.1 Monoraphidium neglectum
GCTTGGAGGGGTCTTGGTCCGAGAGCGGCGCTGAGTCAGCATCGCAGGCGTGGGCGTCGGACCACCTGCGTGGGATGTGGTCCCGCGGGCAGGGGGGGGCAGGCGGCGTTTGTTTTCTGAGTGAGGGGCACGTGCCTGCGCTGAGCCAGAGGCAGCGGCGCGGGCGTGCATGCGCAGCGCTCTGGCTTAAGGCACAGGAAGGGATGGGCGAAGAACCGCCCCGCCGCGCACCTGCGGCCGCGCTGGTCCACGCTTTGGCCCGACAACTTGTCCAGCTGTGCGGCAGTGGCAGCCGCCGACGCCGCCGCCGTCATCGCCGCCGCCGCGGAGGTCAAGGCGCCGTGCTTTTGCGCCGCCGCCGCCTGCAGCGCTGCCGACCGCGCGCCGCCGCCGCACGCGGCTCTGGCCGGGGGCGGCGACGGCGGCTTCCTTGGCGCGACGGGCGCTCCGGTGTCGCTGATCCGATCTGATCCGAGGGAATCCAGATCGAAAGGCAGCAGGCCCGCGAGGTGATGCGCGTCCTGGCGATCTGAGATCGCGTCGTACTGATCGCGCCCGCCGCCGCCGCCGCCGCCGCCACCCTGCGCGGCCGCGGCCGCGTCCAGTAGCGACGCGCGCCGCCCGGCCTCCAGCAGCGCGCCGGCCGCGTCCCAGCCGCCGTCGGACGCGCCTGGCGCGGCCGGCGCCGCCGCCACGGCCGCGAAGCCGCTGCTCACCGCAGACCCGACGCCCCACCCGTCGCCGCCACCGCGCGGCAGCGCGAGCGACCGCACGCGCGCGGGGCCGGCCGCGGCGGGCTGCGGCGCCGCGCGCAGCGACCACACGTCGCCCTCGCGCGCAAAGTCGGGGAGGGCGGCGGGCCGCGCCAGGGCGGGCATGCTCGCCTGCCGCTCCATCAAGCCGCCGCCGCCGCCGCCGCCACCGCCGCCCAGGAACAATGCGTCTGGCGGCAGCCCGCCAAGCTGCAGCGCCCCCGACGCCGCGGCCGCCGCCGCCGCCGCCGCGACCGCAGCCGCATCAAAGGCCAGCGCCGCCCCGGACGAGCCGGCGCGCGCGAGCGCCGCGTGCTGCGCGCGCTGCGCCTGCGCCTGCGCGTGCGCCGCTAGCTGCTGGTGCAGCAGCGCGGTGCGCAGCTCTTCTGACCCCTCGGCTGCTGCGCGCAGCCGCTCCTCTAAAACCAGAATCCTCAGCTGCTGCGCCTTGATCTGCGCCGCCGCCGCCCGCTGCGCCGCGGCCGCGCGCTCCTGCGACCGCGCGAGCTCCGCGGCGGAGAGCGTGCAGAGCGCCTCGAGCTCGGCGGCGCGGCGGCGGTACGCGTCGAGCTGCGACGCTTCTGACGCCTTGGCGCGCAGCCGGGCCTCGAGCGCGGCCGCGCGGTCGTTGGCAGAGGTCAGCTGCGCCTGCAGCGCCGCCATGCGACAGTTGTCTGAGGGCGGTGGACGTCGCGGCGGTGAGGCGTGCTGCTGCTGCTGCTGCTGCTGCTGCTGCTGCTGCTGCTGCTGCTGCTGCTGCTGCTGCTGCTGCTGCTGCACCGCGGGGGTTGAGGCGATTGGGGATGAGAGTGCAGGGGGCGCCATCGAGGCGGGAGCACCCTGCAGGCTGTCCAAGGCGCCTGATTCCTGCTGCTGCTGCTGCTGCTGCTGCTGCTGCTGCTGCTGCTGCTGCTGCTGCTGCTGCCTGCGCTGGTCCTCAATAGGCTGCGGGGAAGGGGGCTGCCTCGGAGCGCCGCCGTCGCCGACGTTGGAGACCGCCGCAGCCCGGCCCTGCTGACCGCCCGCCGCTGTGCCATCGCCGCCGCCTGTATGCGCCGCGGCCCTGGGGGTTGCAAGCTGAAGCATCGCGTCGGAAAGCTGCGGCGAGATCGACAGGCGCCCGCGAAGCGTGTGGGACAGCAGCTGCTGGTCTGCCACTGGCAGGTCGCACGCCGCCACAGCGGCCATGCCGGCTGTCGCGCGCGGCTGCGTCAGCAGGCCTAGCATGGGTGCGCCAGCCTACGAGGTAACGCCACCGTTGAGAAATCAACTGTCGTTACTAAGCGCTGCCATCCATCAAAGGCCGCCTGCGAGCGCGGGCGGACCAGTAGCGGGCATCGCGACGTGGGTGGGAGGGCGACGCGCTGCGCTTCTGCCTCGAATCCAGCTTGACAGGGCCGTGCCCTGCCCAGCACGCGGAATCGATCGCCATTACATGCATGAACGCTGCCGCTGGTCGGGGGAAGCACGGAACCGGACAGCGCACCCATGGGTATTGGAGCTGCACGCACTGCTGAGCACAAAATGTTGTAGTGCGTGGTGCAACATGTGTAGCCTGTCTTGTAACTGTCAGAGTGCCGAACGCCAAGCTCTGTTGAAGTGCCTCTCGAGGGCTGGATCGCTGTGTACCGTACAGCACGTGCAAGTGTATAAAGCTAGGAATATATGAGGTGTACACGCACCGTTACTATTGAACCTACAGGCTAGCCTGACCGTCAAAAGGGCGGCCAGGAGGGGTCGTCCGGTCAGCACCACGGCCGTGCTAGCCGCCCAAAGGCGGCTCATGTCGGTGGCAATATGGATTCAGCATCAATTTCTGTTCTGATTGATGCGCACACTTGGTGCGTTTGCAGCGGCGGGCCGCGAACAGCCGCCGAAGGGTGGAGGGTCCATCCACCCAGTCCCACACGATGCATCGCACCAGTCTCCCTCGGAACCCGGGCCACATCACTATTAAGCAGATGTGAACCACACGGGCCCCTGACGACCAGCCACAACCTGAGATTTCAATCAGTTCAACATGTGTAATTGGCATTTCCAGCTTGTCACGGCTGTGCCAGACGGCCAGGACGGCCTCGCTCCGCCAAGCTCCAGGGGCCAGCATGCTGAGTACTATCAAGGTTCTGCGTACGTTGATCATCCGGCAGGTGCCAGCGCAGGGCGCATTGCAAGTAGACTCTGCACGGACACGGAGGCGGCGTTGATAGGGCGGCAGGCAACCCCATGATTTCTTCCCATCGCCAGAGAGCGCGATCCCTGACATCCCGGCACAGAATCGGGCATGCTGCAGTATGAAAGCAGGACTCTGACACGCTGTGGCCCCTTGCGCCAATAGGCTGAAGGGAGATAACAAGTCCCCTCGCAGCCGCTAAAGCCGAGCCAAGCCGAGCCGAGCCGAGGCGCTGGCGTATGGCATGCCCAGAGTTCAGGGCAGGTGGTGGCAACACCCTTTCGGTGCCCTGGCCCTGGAAACAACAAAAACAGCAGATCTACGCCCCCCCCCTCCGGGTCATGTTGGGGGGTGAGTGGATGTGGGTGGTGGGGGGGGGGGAACCCAAGTAACAGGGCTGGAACTGCTGGTTGAGAAAGGGTGGGCAAAGGGCACACGGCGAAACGCAGTCCTGCGAAGTACTTACAAGGATGGTCGTCCACAAGAATTGACGAGGCAGGCAGGCAGGTTCCAGCACCGACAAAGCCAGGTTTTGAATTCTAAGACCATTTGCAAGTGGCGAGACACTTTTGTTTGCTGAGTACAGGCCGCTTGGGATGCAGGCCGCCCTTCTGAGGTTGAGAACCCGTGCGGAACGTCGGCTAGGTAGGTGCATCTGCGGTAACCTGCTGCCGCACGCGCACCTGGCCTGTGCCCGTGGTGATGTCAAGATCAAAGCTGCCCTGAAATTTCAATCCTTGGTTGCGCGAACGTCGCATCTGGAACGAAGCATTTGAAGGACTCTACAGTAGCAGCGTGTAGCAGGGAAATGCAGAGCGACGCATCTGGCCTTCCTTGGAACAACATGACCTTGAAGGCATCTGGGCAGAGGCGCTCGCTTGTTGGCAGAGCTGCAAAGCACGGCATTCTCCTTCGTGAATTCTCAATTTGAAGGTGTTGTTTGAATCGAGGTTGGTGTGAGGGTGTGGCTTTTGTGTGGGATGAGCGCAGGGTCGCCCTGGGTCAATGAGTCAACGCGCGAAAGCGGACACGTGCGTGGCGGCGTGCGCATGGTTCACGGCTGAGGACGGGGCTGACAATATGATTGTGTATTGTATGATCAAATGTATGCATAAGGCAAGCCGCCTCTCCAAGGCAGGTTTGCAGCAGCGCCGTGCCGGGTTAGGGTGGTGCCTCATCAATCCACTGCTGGGCAGCAGCGCGACTTCCGGCCATGACAGCCCGGCCAGCGGGCATCTACACACCCACCTCATAGTCCAGCGTCGCTTGGACGATCATACAGGATGGACTAAATCTACGTGCGTTTTAAAACACGGAATTCCTCATTCTAGAACGCGTTCCCGGTTACACCTGTTGACCCCGTTGCCTCTCATGGTCTGGTGAACTCAGTCCCGAGTGGTTTGTTTGACACGTTACCATATTACACCGTATGCCTGGCCCCTCTCTGCCCCCTGCTTCCGTCTCTGGCATAGCTTCGTACTAGCGCGCCGGTGGGAGCACGCACGGCGAGGCCACCGGCCGCCCGGTCGCCGTCTTCCACGCCTTTGAGCGTGATAAACCTATCCTCCTGCGCGGTGGCATCCTCGCTGCTTCAGCAGTGGTGCCGTTGGCACCGTGCAGCGCGGCGCGCGCACCAGCGAATCGCGCAAGCCCTCTCACGCGCTGCGCGGCGACACCGGCGTCGCATTCCATTTGGCCAGACGCGGCAGCGCCACGGGCGTCGCATGGCGGGCCAGTCGGTGGCTGGCGCCGCGCCAGCGCCGGCGTTCAGCGGCCAGTGCCCCAGCTACTCGGCAGCGACGGTGCCGGTGAGTGGCAGTGTGAGGCGCGCGCGCGGCAGCGACGTGCGGCCCAGGCGGCCTGCAATCGGGGGATCGCTCGCAGACAACGCGCGAGTCTCCATGCGCCATTTTCCGAACAACAGCGATCAACACGCTGATTCGCCTCCTCGTAGCAGAGCCCGGGCCCCTAGCAGCGGCAGCGGCCGCGACCCGCGTGCGCACTCGCGTCCCCTGACGCGCCGCGCGCCCGTCATCTTCCCCCCCCCCCGTTATGCCAGGGCATTCCGGTGTCAACGCACATACCGCCGGTGCCGCAGCACTGGAGGCGCGAGCCGCCGCCGAGCCCCCACCTGCCGCGGCCCGGGATTTGCGCTCAGTTCATCCCTGTTTACCTGCAGCAGCCCCCATCGGCCTTTACATACAATCCATACGGCTCGCCCCTCGTCTACCGAGCAGCATACTATTTGCCGCCGCAGCCGCAGAGCATGAACCCCCATGACGGCGCGGCCGCGGGCGGCGGCAGCGGCCGCGGCGGCGGCGGCGGCGCAGCGGCGGGCGCAGGGGCCTGCGTGTGCTGCGTGGGCGCCGGGGCTTGCCTGGCAGCGGCTTGCGCGGACGATGGCTGGGATCTGTGGTGCTCGTGACCCCCTTGCACGTGCCTTTGCTATGCATCATGCCTGTTGCATGAGGGCAGGATGGTGCGTGAGGGCTTGGCCTGGCGCATCTCGCGCGGCGCAGACCCTGAGCCGTCCCCCTCGCCATTTCGGCAGGGCCGCCGCGCCTGCGCCGCGCCGGCTTATGTTCCCGGCAAGCGGCCGCAGTTGCCGCGGGGCCTCGCGGCACGCCTGTCCGCCTGCCGCCCGCTTGCGCTCGGCACGCCATCTGCGGTTGGGCCGCCAGCGGTTTCATTGGCCCTTATGACGCGCGCGCGGCAGCTCTCGCGCCGCATCAGCAGAAACAGGCCAAGCTGTATTGACTTCCGTCGCACGCGCACGCACACGCACCCCTGCCATGTGTTGTGACCGGTCCCTGTCGGCTCGTGCATCCGCTCAAGACCAGCACACTTTTGCTGCATATTGCTGCTTGCTCAAGTTCTTCTAATTACAGGATAGCAGGCCTCTCTCGTATTACTACCGTTTCTGAGTTCATCCCTCAGCGCGAGACAAACATGTTCGGCGGCGGCGCTCAAACCCGGGTGTTGCAAATTGGTTTAGGCAGGAGTTGAAGAACTGACAGCTATGACTAAGGGGGCTGCCGGGCCAGCCGAATGGCGCGCGCCCGCCCAACTGGGCGCGACATCAGAACCCGCCCGCGGGCACGACGTTGATATTGGTCCTGTTGTGTTGTCCCTTTTTGCAACTTATATTGTAAATGTAATGGCGCGGCGAGGCTGCTTCGCGTGTGCACAGGCCAGCAGGCCAGCCGGCTGCGTGGTGGCCTGGCCAGCACCAGCAGGGGCTGGTGCGTGTTGCTTGCAGCAGGGTGCGATTCCACTGATTCAGGGCTCAAATGTGGACGCGAGCGCTTAAGGGACGGCGCTGGCCTAGCAGGCTGGGCCGGGGCCGAGGCGGCAGGGGACGCTGACGAGGCGCACCCCGCGCTTCGGATGACACCTGGCTGCTCGGTGAAGTTGCCCCGACCGCGCCCCCCCTCCTCCCCTGCTTCCAGCATAGCTCTGCACTTACAAGAGCCCCGGCAGCCACATTGCAGCGCGCTTGTAAGTACGCCTGTTGGTGGGCATGAAAAGTGCACGCACGCCGGAAGCCCTGGTGACAGCGACTGGGTCGGGAAACGGTTGCAGTGGACAAACACCTCGCGCGGAGGTGGGAGTGCCGTTGTTGGCACGGATGGATGGGCATGTGCGAGTGTGTGGCAGCACGCAGGGAACCGGGGAGGTGAGAGCGACCTGGACAAACGATGCGCCAACGATTTCGTGGGCTTTGGCAAACACAGGGTGGCGCGCCGCCAGGGTTCAGGTTCAGTTCGAACAAAGGGTTCAGGGCTTTGAGACACCCTCTCAACCCCAAGCCCCCAACCAATGTTGCGGAAGTCAAACGGGCAGGAAGTGGAATCTCGGGCGGGGCCGACGACAGCGAAGCCAGTGGAAGCAGGGTGCGCCACTGAGGGCTGCGTGGGCCAACCCCCGCCTGCAGACTCAGCCGTGACAAAGTACATGACCAAAACCACTCAGCAGTGAGCACTCGAGAGCACACTCGATGGATGATACAACGCCGCGGGTTCGGCAGCGACCGCCTGCGGCGACCCGCTGCCCCCGACATCAAACGCGGGGGCAACCCGGCCTGCCGACCCACCAGACCCCGAAAGCACACCTCCCCACTTGCTGGCAGCCTCCCCACCTTGAGGTTCCCCGCGCGGGCCCCCCTCGTCCTCACTTCCCGCGCGGCCGACAGATACCGACCCTATAGCTCGATTCCACGGTTGCCCCCGCCCTCTCGTCACCTCGTCACATCAAAACGGCCCCCGGCCCGCCCCGCCGCAGCGGCGCGACCCCGCCGCGGCCCCAGCCGCCGCCGCCGCCGCCGTGCGCCTTTGCTGCCGTGCGCTCAGAGGCAGCTGCCAGGTACTCATCGATGGGGGGCAGTGAGTCATCCGGCGCCTGCCCCCTGATGATCTTGGAAGCCCAGCGGCGCTCCGCCTGCGTCAGATGATGTGCGAGGCGTGGCGGCGTCGATCCAGCGCGGCGGTGCGCGGGTACGCGGCGCGCGCGGCGTGCAGCCGCGTGGCAGGGCGGGGCGGGGTGTTTGCAAGTCAGCCGGGGCGGGGCGCTCTTGGAAGCCTCCTTATGCGGCAGCCTGCAGGCGCAATAATCAAACCTGGCAGATTCAGCTTTCGCTGCCTTCAACCCTCACGCGTGTGCGTCAGCACGCTGCCCGACGCTCAGTGGGCGAAAGCCCGCCCGCGCCGCCGGGCCGCGCACCTGCTCGCAGATGTCTCTCAAATCACGCCCTGAAAAGCCGTCCGTCCCCGCCGCCAGCCGGCCGATGTCGCCCTCTGGCAGCTGCTTTGCATACTGTTTGAGTATCTGGGCGCGGCACGGCTCGTCGGGCAGGCCGAACACGAGGGAGAAGGAGAACCTGTTGGGAAGCCGGCCGGGGTTCAAACGGCGGGGGGCGACAGGTAGGGGTGCGGAGTGTTGGTGCACGGGCGTGAAGGCGCCCACGGGTTCACGCGGCAGAGGGCGAGCCCAGGGGGCAGGAGGGCGTGTAGGTGCACGCGGCGCTGGACAAGGCATGCAGGGCGCAGCAGCGGCGGGCGCGTCTAGAGCGTGAAGCTGGATCACTGGCGGCCTCTCAGGCAGCGTTGAGGCGCCCCAACATCGTGCACAAACACCTACATCGGGAGCCACCGCGTGCGCACGCGCACGCGCGTGTACGAAATCGCACCAACCAACTCAATCCTTGCACACGCACCAAACTCAGCACACCCATGCAACCACCCCCATGTGCACATGAAGGCACCAGTGCAGCACACCTACACCCACACCCATAAAACCCACTCATCCCCACCCTCATCTCCAGTCACACACTCACACACACACACACGCACACGCACACGCACACCCACACGGGCTAGGTTCCATATGCGTGGGTCTGGGCCCACGCGTGCGGAGCGCGCATGGGCTTGAAAAGGAAAGGAAAGGGGGAGAAAAAATGATTGCTGGCGCCGAAGGCGCCCGCAGGGCGTTCAGGGCGTACTGCTGGGCACCGAAGGTGCCCAGCGGTTGTGCTAGAGTTGCGACCATGCAAGTAGGTACCTGGTTGGCACCTGCCTGCTTTTTCAGTTGTTTTTGTGCAAATAGTATGGGTTGCTTGGCATCAGCCTAA
>NW_014011862.1:12520-12975 GCF_000611645.1 Monoraphidium neglectum
GGGCAGAGTGGTGACAGGGTGGTGGACCGGGGTTGACAGGGGGAGAGGGTCTGGTGGTCTTTTGGGGCGGGGGGAAAGAGGGAGAGAGTGAGGTTTGAGAAGCAGACGATGAGGCACGGGTGGGTGGTTTTAACGAGGTGGTGGGTGATAGCGTCAGGAGCGACCAAGGTGGTGCGGCAGGGTGGTTGGCGTTGTCGACAAAGTGCGGTTGCTGGGAGCAGGGCTTTGGTGAGAGTCGGATGGCACAGGTCGTCCCTACACACCACTGGAGGCCGTTGCCCGACACAACCTGACAAACAGGGCTCGAGCGGTTCGGCAGTGCGCAAAAACAGGCAAGCGTGCACCCACGCACGCGTGCGCGCACGCACACACACACACACACACGCGCACATACACACACACACACACACACACACACACACACACACACACACACACACACACACACACACACA
>NW_014011861.1:0-10000 GCF_000611645.1 Monoraphidium neglectum
CGCACCAGCAGTGGACGGACGTATTCCGCGAGAGCGAGCCGGACGGCGGCGGCGCGCCGGGCTCGGAGCCGGCCTGCGACGTCACACTTTACGCCTGGCGCGGCGCCGCGGCCGCGGCCGCTAGCGGGACCTCTCCGGCGGCGGCGGTGGCGAGCCCGGAGGAGGAAGGGGCAGGCAGCGGTAGCGGCGGCGGCTGGCGGCGGGAAGCGTGCGCGCACGGCGGGGCGCACAGCTTTGTCGCGGCGGCGCGCGCGGGGCCGCCGGGAGCCGGCGGCGGCGGCGGCGGCGGCAGCGGCGGGGGCGGCGTTGAGGACGGGGGCGACGGGGGCGAGGCGCTGCTGCTGGGCCTGTCAGATGACGTGGACTGCGCCGTCTTCCGCATATCACCCGTAGCTGACGACGACGCAGAGGGGTCTGCGGCCGCGGCGGGGGGCGCCGAGGGGGCGGCAGCGGCGGCCGCCGCGAGCGGCGGCCCGCGGCTGGCGGCGCGGCACGAGGGGACTGTGCCGGCGCTGGCGTACGTGGTGTCTGGGAAGACGCAGCGGCGGCACGTGCTCATAGGTAACTGTGCACGCATGTTCGCTGGGAGGGTGCGTGTGTTGGTGGGGTTGTGGTAGGCCGGTGCGTGTGTGTGTGAGTGTTTGTGTGCATGTGGTGTGTGTGTGTTTTTGAGTGGGTGTGTGAGTGTGCGTGTGCATGCGCGAGTGCGTGTGTTCATTTGCATTTGCAAGCGCACGCACTCCCAAGCGGCGATGGCGGCGGCAGCGCGCCGCTGTTGGGGCACCTCCATATTTCCCCGGCCAGCCCGCGTCCCGTCCCACCACTAAGGAACACCCGCCCAACACCACACACCCCCCACCTCCCGGCTGCCGCCCCAGAAAAGCTGCGGCCGGCCAAGCGGGCCCCCTCATACCAGCCTCCCTGTCCGCCCCCTGCCGTCTCACCCCCGCACCCAAACCCTCGGCGCGCAGGCGACCCCAGCAGCCCCGTGGCCGCAGTGCTGGTGGAGGGGCAGCGCTACGCATACGTTTACGGCGCCGTGCCGCGGGACCAGAAGCACGGCAGGCAGCAGGTGCGCGGGAGCTGCGGCCTGAGGTGTGCAGGTGCAGCCAAAAGTGTCGTCGAATCGGGGCAGTCGGCAGCCAGATCCTGTGCCCCCAAGGGCGGGGCTGCATTGCGCGTGTCTGGCCGCAGCGGCGGCTGGCGGCCCCGGACTTGAGGGGGGTGCTGGGCCGAAGAAAATTGGAAGCCTTACGGAGGGCAATTGGTCGCGCTGGCACAACAGACCGGTGGTGGGGTGTGAGTTGATGATGCCAGCGGGCCACCAGGGGCACCTGGGATGCCGGCTGTCCTCCAGCCACCACAATGGCAGTGGAACGCCACACACGTGCTCATGCAATGTACATCTCGAAGCTCCGCTGACCGCGCGTGGCCACGCGCGCGGCCTTGACATCATCCAACTTCAGGTCGTCGATATGCAGCTGGCAGCCGGGGACCGAGTGCTGGGGGCCGCGCTGGTCTCGAAGCCGCGCGGCGGGGCCGGCGGCGGCGGCGCGGCGGGCGGGGGACGGCGCGGGGTAGGAGTGCAGCTGCTGGTCCTCACGCGGACCGAGGTGGTGAGCTTCCAGCTGGCGTGACGGCGGCGCCCTGCGGTAGAGAATTGCGGTAACACACAAAGCCTCGCGGCTGCATGCCTTCCCGCTGCTGCAGACCATCCCTCCTGTCCTGGCCAGGCGACGGGGTTGCTTCCCATTTGGTTGTTTGTCATGAAATGAAAGGGTTTGCGAGCTGTGTGCGATGGGCATCGGGACTCTCGTGTGCTGTGCATTCACAGCAGCCGCGCGGCGGCACCAGGCCTTTAGTGGAGGGCGGCGCAGGTAGAAAAACTGTGTGTGAGCCGGATCAGCGACCGCGGTGTTGCCATGTGTGCGACGACGAAGCTTCAGCGGCACCAAGGGGCCCTGCTTGGCGTGCGGTCCATACATGACACGCTTCCCGCCTTCCCTGTTGCGCACAGCCCCGTGCCGCATGCGGTGCATCGCTGCCAGCAAAGGGTGGGCATGGGTGACATCGCATGTGCATCAGCAGGAGATGAAGGCGGGCAGCAGACCGGAGACGCATGGTAGCAGGCGGTGCAGCACCGGAAGAGCTTGGTGGCGGCAAGCCACAGGGAGTGGCGTTTGCGTGTGGGAGCGCTACACAGGTGCATGTGGGAGAGCTGAATTACACGGGGTGGCGGCACCATGGGATTATAGCCAGAAAGGGCATGATTCAAGCATCTAAATACATGCAATGATAACGCGGCAGCCATTCATCCAGTGCGGCCAGTCGAAGCAAGCTGCAGCACAGGCAGGCAGCGACAAATGACGTCACTCGCCGCATCACCCGTCGACCTGCATGGCCGCCGCCCCCCCGCCGCCCGCGGCGTCCCCGCCCCCGCCGTCGTCGTCGCCGGCGCGCTGCAGGTCCTCTATGCACTGCAGCAGCAGAGCAAACGCGCGCCGCTTCTGCTCGAGCGCGGCCGCGTGGCGGCGCTGCTCTGCGTGCAGCGCGTCGATGCGCGCGCGCTCCTCGTCGATCGCGGCCTGGGTGGTCGCGCGCGGCGGCTGCTCCGCTATAAGGCCGCGTATGACCTGCGGGGCGGGGTGGGCAGGGTCGGGGCACGTGCGAGGGGCGGCGGCACGGGCGGTGCAAGGGGAAGACCGGCGCTAAATCACCGCAGGCCAGCACGTACGTGGAAGCCGTACGTGGAAGGGCGCGTGCGCATGCGCGCTCCCATTGGGACCCCGCAGCCTGCTGCTCAGCCAGCGAGCAGACGCTGCAGAGCTTGGGTCGCTCTGACAGGCGGCAGCACCCTGCCCTGCTGCCTGGACCCGACTGCACCCCGACGTGGCGCCGCGCCGCAGCCACGCCCCTGGGCCGGGCCCCCCACCTCGTACTCCTCGTTGTGCTGCCGCACCACCCGCGCCGCCTGCAGCTCCTGCTTTTTCGCCTCTATGTCTGCCAGCGCCTGCGGGGACGCAGGGGGCCGGGGAGCAGGCGCGCAGGGGTTGTCTGGGCGAGGCTGCGCAGCACTTGTGTGTTTGAGTCTGCTGGCTGGGCCTGCGAAAGCCAGCCTTTGACAGCCCGTCTGGCCCCTCAGAGCACCCTGCCGGCCCGCCCTTCTCAACAGCGGCCCGCCTGCCCTCCTGACTTCCAGTGGACTCCACCCGCCGCATTTACCCCCTTTAGCCCCACCACAACCCCAAAAAAATCAAAAACACCGCAACGGCCGTTGCTGCCGGCCCCAGCTCACGACACGTCGCCCCGCACCTGCTGTATCTGCCCCTCCAGCTGCTGCTGCTTTGCTGCGTACCCCTCCTGTTCGCGCTCGTTCGCCTCGTTGGCTGCCCGGAAGCGATTCAGCTGCGGCGCCGCCGAGCCAGAGTGGGTGCGGGCCGGCAACGTTGAGACAGGGGGGAGAGAGCGGGTCAGGAACATGCTTCGGGTGCCACGCTGTTAGTCGGGGTAGTGTTGCACTGTCTGTGAGCCAGCTGCTCCTCGCTGCGACAGCGGGTAAGCCACTCGATGAAACCTCCTCCGTCCCCCTTGCCGCTGCGTGCACTGCTACCGTATCCGCTGTCTGTCGCTGCAACAATACAAAGTCACCCTCGCCGTCCCTCACAGTTTTGTGTGTGCAGCCCGTCTGCTCTGACAATGCCCATGTGACCCCCACCACTTCGCACACCCTGGAACAAATTCTAGGTTCGAACCCCACCTGCAGCTCGAGGTTATCCATGTCGCGCTGAAAATTCGCCTGCGCCGCCAGCACAGCCTCCAAGCTGCCGTTCTGCGCCGCATCCGACACTGCCAGGAAGCTGCGGGGCGCGCGGGATCGCGGGCGCGCGTGTGTGTGCGGTCGGTGCAGTCGGCGGCGCGCGTCTCGCAACGGCACGCCTCTGGAGCGGCTTGGTTCGCGACGATTGTTTTGGACCAAGCAGCACCTCTCCCTCGCCTCGGCCATGCAGCTGTTTTGTGTCCAAGCTCGTCGTATGCTGCTGCATCTCGTCCTGGGGAGTGCTTACCTCTGCGCCACGGCCTTGAACAGCGGCTGCTTCCCCTTGAGCAGCGCCGAGACGTGGGTCAGGAGGCGCACGCTGATGGCGGCGTCCTCCTCTGCCAAGCTCTGCGCCTGCTTGCTACCGACGGCCGGCGCCGCGGGCGGCATGGCTGCACTGCTTTTGGCGTGTGTGCACCCCCAACAAATCGTGCTTACAGGTGCTGGAGACAAGAGCTGGACACAGATCTCTGGCGTCTGTTCCGATGCAGCCAGTACAGTCAAGCACTGCTCGCTAGTTGTGTGAGTTGATTGTGTCCAAGAGCAAGTCAGGCGTGCTCCAAGGGTTGATCTGGCCTCTACGATCTAAGGAAGACTGCGGTGTTTGGTCTACAAAACGGGTTGATGCTCGGCGTTTGATACTCGCGGAGACGTGTTACAATAGATACGTATTAGGCAGACCTGATGCCTGCACCTGGTGACACAGCCGCTGCTGCACCTGCAGACCAGGTGGCGGACACGAGCTCGCTGCAGCAAGATGCTGACGCAGCCAACCTGCTGGCAGCTTTCTTGGCCAAGAGGGACGCACCCGATGTGCAGTCGCTGCCCAAAGCCGACCTGATGGTGGTGTGCGGTAGCTCAATCCTAGCAACAGCGTGAGCGGGAAAGCAACGGCGATGGCGCTTGGGCCACCGCTGCCCGCACACGGCATGCCAGGCCGCACCCGCCTGCGCGGGATGATGGCCGTTGCTGCTTCTTTGTTCAACCTCACAAATGCCAAGGCGTTCCAAGATGGGGGCAGCCCATTGCCTGGCGTCTAGGCAGCGCAGTTGCCGCTCCACCAGTTGCGTGCACCCGTGCCCACCCTCCTCGCCGCAGGTATGTCGGGGTCCGTGCGCTGCAGGCTGGCACCGTGCCCAAGCTCCTCGTCACTGGCGGCCGCGGCCACTCCACAGCGCACCTGTACAATTCCGTCAAGCACCACCCTGCCTGGCGCCTCCTGCCAGCGCCCGACGGGCGCTGCGAGGCGGAGGTGCTGCGGGACCTGCTGTTCGCACTGGGGGTCGCCGAGGGGCAGCTGCTGCCACTCGAGCTGGATTCGCTGAACTGCGGCGGCAACGCGGAGTGTTCCATGCGGCTGGCGGTTGAACGGGAGGGCATGCGGCCGGCCCGCATAATCGTGGTGCAGGTGGGTGCATGCAACGCGTGTGGGCATGCGTGCGTGCATGCGTGTGTGTGCACGCACTCAGGGAAGCACTGTACGCGCTTATACGCACCTACGCGCGCACGTATAAAGTTTTATACACACACACGTGCGCGCACGCACACATCCAAATAGGACACGCACACACGCTCACATGCGTACACTCACGCACGCATCGCCCCCCTTACCCGCGCCGCAGGACCCTACCATGCAGCTACGGACACACTTCAGCTTCACGCGCTGGTGGCGCGGCATGCTGGACCCCTCACACATCTTTAGCTTCAGCCCCCTGCTGCCACAGCTGCGCGTCGCGGGGGCGGTGCGCCAAGGCGTGGTTCAGGGGGCCGCAGGGGCGGCGGCGGCAGCTGATGATGTCATCGACGGCCTTGAATTCGTGCCAGAGTCTGTCTCCATGGCCCTGCCGATGAGCGAGGAGGGATTGCGGCGATGGAAGGAGGAGCTACAGCAAGCAGCGGCGGCAGCTGCGGCAGGAGCGGATGGGGATTCAACGCCAGATGGGCTGAGCGAGCGGGAAGGGGTTTGGGGAGTGGCTCGGTTTGTGTCGCTGCTGCTTGGAGAGGTGCCGAGGCTGCGAGACGCACCTGGCGGGTACGGGCCCAAAGGGGCAGGGTTCATAGACCACGTTGATATTCCCCTGGAAGTGGAGGAGGCATACGAGTGGCTGGCGGGGCGCTACCCGGGGCTGCTGCGACACTGATGGATGCCCTCTTTGGCGTTCAAGCCCACAACATTGGCTGTGCATACAGTGGGGCGTTGCACGTGCATACAGTGGTCCTTCCCTTTCAGACACTCACACTCGGCGCTACCTGATCTCAGCAGTCAACGCTCCTGATTGTCAATGGCAAATGAGTCTGCATTGAATGGTCATACAATGTGCAAGGAATCCATGAGTTCCTTCAGACCCATAACTGGGTTGCTGCACTCTGCTCTATATAATTATTGAGCTGGCACACAACATCGAAGGCTTGGCAGCATTACTCATGCCTAAGCCTGGCACGCACAGCACGGCACTGCAATCGAGGTCGTGGAAGCGCGCGGCTTGCATCAGTAAATCAATCACGAGATCTTCTACATAATAACACAACCAACCTGCCGTTTGCACCCCCGGCGAGCGTTGTGCGTGTCGCTCGGCTCGCGTCTCTCTGACCTGTGCGAGAAGTGCATGTGAGATAGGGTAACTCGTTCACTCCAACTTTCAGTAACCTCCTGGCGCCCCGGACTGGCTAGACGCCCCTTCCGGACGCCTCGACACCGGCGGCGAAGCAGGCTAAGCTTGAGCTGCAATGGCGCGCTCGAAGCAGGTCGCGCGCAAGAGCGCTGGCCCAATCAAGCAAAGAAAGTTTGAGCTGACCATGAGCGGCGCGAAGCCACCCAGAGTCATGGTAAGCATGTCGGGCCACCCGAGGCGTGGTGACACAGCAGCAGGCCGAGCTGCGAAACAAGCGCAAACATCTGCCCCATGCCTCCCGCAAAACATGCGCAGCACTCCTGTGCCCAGAGCATGCCCGTAACACAGCCCAACAACAACAATCGGTTTGAGACTAACCTCAATGTGTACTGCACTCACGGGCTGGCCGCCTCTCCTATCACCCACAGGCTGCGCGCAAGCCTGCACCTTTCCCACCGCAACAGCCGCGCATCCGCGCGCCCCAGCGCTACCGCCCCGGCACCGTGGCGCTGCGCGAGATACGCAAGTACCAGAAGAGCACCGAGCTGCTGATTAGGAAGCTTCCATTTCAGCGGCTGGTGAGGGAGGTGGCGCAGGCTCATGCCGTCTGGCTGGACGGCCGTGTGCAGCCGCTGCGCTTCCACGCGCAGGCGCTCGAGGCGCTGCAGCAGGCGGCGGAGGCCTACCTGGTGGGCCTGTTCGAGGACTCCAACCTGTGCGCCATCCACGCCAAGCGCGTGACCATCATGCCCAAGGACATGCAGCTGGCGCGCCGGCTGCGCGGAGAGCGCTCGTGATGCTTGCCGAGCGAAAGACAGCTCTTTAGTGCATCGCACTGCCTGCCAGTGAGGCATGCTTGTATGCTCGGCGCTCTCGAGTGGGGCTCGCACGTTGACACGTTAACGCATTTTATTCGCATGAAAGGCAGGATGTCGCTTGTTTCTTGGCGCGGGTCTACCCTGCTCCCTGTCCACCTGTAGATGTGGCTTGTGCTGCAAACAGCTGTCCGCCGCAAGTGTACGTTCAACCGCTTCAACTCTTGGTGTCTGCAGTCTGCCACCGCACATGCATCATGTCCAGTCACGTGTTCAGTGTTGTTGTCAAACATCCTGCTGCGTTGTTGCTCGCCAAACACCTTGTTTGATTGCTTGTTGGGGTTGACACATATAATCATCATCATCATTAAGTCTACCGCACCCTCACATGCGCCGCACATAATTAAATGCCCTTGTGTGCTATTTCCAGTGTAACGTTTTGGGCCAAGCGCAACTGACTTGATCCACATCAGCATAGGGGAAAATCCTGCCCCTGTTGGCGCAGTCTCTACCCTCAAACTGTCATTCACCCCGCCTGAATAATGCATCCACAGCGCACCCATGCATCGCAGCCCTTCTGAACTGAAATTCTCTTCAACAACCTGAAATTCAAGTGCGCCTGCACGGGCTTGTGCCACTCCCCTTCCCATCCCTCACGGGCCGCGCGCAAGCCCACGTCCTTCACCCTCACCAAACATGCCAAACAGTTGCGCGCGCGCGCACGACCGCCCCGGCACCGTGGCGCTGCGCGATCCGATAGTACCAGAAGAGCGCCGAGCTTCTGATAGGGAAGCTTCCCTTCCAGCGGCTAGTGAGGGAGGTGGCGCAGGGCCTCTGAGTTTGGTGGCAGGGCCGCGTCCAGCCGCTGCCCACTGAGGGAAGCTTCACGGCGACGAACCTCCGCCACACCTGCGTGCCTGCCATTGTGCCATGCTGTGTGTATCTCCCTATTTGCAGCCTATTAAGTTGCCAGCAGGCATGTGGACACGCGCTATTTTCGAGGATGAACTCGTCCGCCGGAGGGGGCGGCGCCATGTGTGTACCAAACACACACGTGTGGTCTGTTTCCGGTGTGAAAATCGATCAGGTGCACGTTCCTACACGGGGTTTCTGTTTTTACAGTCGGTTGGCCTGTGTCCAGAAGCCTGACTGTCGGGGACCAGTGCATCAGACAGCCCAAAGCAGACAGCAAACAGCTAAAGCAGAGCGCTCACAAACTTGAAACCGATGCGACAAACAACATGGTTTGCTTTTTGCTTTTGGGAAGCCGGAATCACTCCTGCATCGCATCCCCTGCAGCTGCAGCCGCCGCGCCGCCGCCGGCAGCTGTCGCCCCTTTACCCTTTGGCCGCGCCCGCCGCCCCTTCTTCCCCGCCGCCGCGGCCGCGGCCCCGGCCGGCGCGCCGGAGACAGCCGCTGCCGCCTCCGCGCCGTCCCCGGCCGCTTGCCCGGCCTCCGTCTCCTGTATGTGGCGTTCCAGCATCTTCGCTTTGTGTGCCAGCCGCTTCTGTGTCTTCTTGCTGCGCGCGGGGCCGCTGACCGCTTTGACCATCTCCTTGTGCTTCTGGGCCTTGCCTTGTGCCTTGCGCACCTCCCTGATCTTCTTGTCCCGCAGCGCCTGCGGTCCCATTGCATTGTGGTTGCACCAAGTGAGTGGGTGTGAGGCTCAAGAGTAAGGAGCTGGTTGCTGGCATGCAGGGCCCTGTCACTGGGAGGCTGAGCCGACAGGGGCCCGGTGCGGCGCCAGAGGGCGCGCGCGCCGGGCGCGAAGGCAGGGCCCGTCGCCGCAGGGCCGTGCGCCGCTGCGCGAGGCTTTCCGGCCAAGGCTGGCTGACGCCCCAGCGCGCAAGAGCTTGCAATCTGTATCAAATTTGCTGCTCCCTGAGTCACCTGATGCTGCGGGAGGGACACGTAGGAACACGTGGGGAGGGGTGGGGGTAAGTGGAGGATGAGGGTGAGAGTGCAGGGGTGTGAGACTGCGAGGTGTGGCCACGTTCGTGGTGACGGTGACCCCTTGACACACCCACACCCAGACTCACTTTGACCATTTTGACGTTCATCTTCGGCTTCCCCATCGTGCCGGGCCGCTTGCTGCTGCTGCTGCTGCTGCTCGCCGATTATAGCGCCGGCACGCCTTCTGGTATTATCGCTGGGCCTGTGTGGGCCATGTGGGGGGAGTATCGTGTGCGAGATAAGCAGCTGCACACAAACAGTTTCTTGAGCTTGCAGCATTCACCGCGGTCAGACATCTGCTTTGCCTGTGGCGGCTGCACAGTGGCACAGGAGGCAAGGCGACTGCAGCGGCTGCCGCCGCCACGCCAGTGCCACAAGTTCACGTGCTCGGGGAATGGATACGACATATTACTAGCGTGCAAGCTGACCTTCTATACGCGCTTGCGCCGTTGTCTTGCGTCGTTGGTGTACGCTTGTTGCATGCATGTGAGATCAAGCGGGGAGCTAACTCTCTCAGTGAGCAAGGTTGAATTCAAAGTGCATAATGAGCATGATGCGGCCCGAACATGTCGTCCCTGCATGGCAGCATCAGTCAACTTGGCCCGCCAGGTCGTCACCCGCTCACCGAGACCGCTCGCGCAAGGGCGATGCACGGCCTCCTGACTCTGCGGCACCCCTTGCCCAGTCAGAAAGTCGGCGCGATCCGCTTCACACTTATTACAGTGTGATGCGCAGGGGAAAGACAAGGATGTAAAACTGCATTGCACACAGGTGCGTTTGCGCTGTCACACCACCAGTAAGCC
>NW_014011860.1:0-1566 GCF_000611645.1 Monoraphidium neglectum
GGGGGTGGGGGGCGGGGCTGCGTCGCGCGGCAGGGGATCGCCATGAACATGAACATGGGCGGAAGCGCCGCCTCGCGTCCGCCGCGTGCAAGAACACAGGCCAGGTGTGGGGGGGTCAGCTGAGTAGACTCGGCATTGTGCGGCCGCGGCAACGCCGCGGGCCGCGCGGGCCCGCCGCGCACGCGCCCTGCCGCAGCGGCCGTCGACGGGCGTGCAGCGGCTGCGGCATCGGTGCAGGCGCGAGGTTCGCAGCGGCGCCTGCCCCAGCCCCACCGACCTGGGCGGCGGGGTCGCCATATGCAGACGGGTAGGCAGGGGCGCCGCCGTAGGGGGCACCCTTGTCCATGCCCGCGGTGGGGTAGCCAGGGGGTGGCGCCGCCATGGCGAAACGGGGTGCCTCTTCGTCGGGTGCCCTCAGCTGCACTGCTCAGGCGCGAGGCGAAGGCCGGGAAGCGGGGCACCGTTACGGCGACGATAGAGGGTCTGACTGCCGGGTGTAGGTACCAAATTTACGATCAGTCGCAACTTAGTGCTTTGGTCGTGTTCGGACCCCAAAGCAGGCGATGGAGCGCGGGTTGCTGCTGCCACCTGAGACGCGTGCTTGCAACACGCGTGGTTCCGGGATTGCTCGCCCAAACAGGCTGAATATCAGCACAACTTAATACTTCGAAAACTTAGCAGGTGTGTTGGGCGAATCCAGTGTGCTCGCTAGTGTCGGTTTGCGGCGCTGCAGCTGCTACAAGATGCCAGCAGGGCGTGGCGCAGTCACGGAATCGGTTGCCAGCGGGCCAAGGCGGAGATGAGGCGATGAGCACCTGCAGCTGACCGGCCGACGCATAACTCGCGTGCGTCAATCCAGGGCTTGACACCTGCGGCCGCTGCTGCCCACGGGTGCGTTGGCTGCTGGAGTGCACATGGCCATCTGTCGTTTCGCGTCCCTCATGTCGGGGCCACCTCTCAATGGCGGCTCAGCTCCCGACACGAAGCTCAGTAGATTCGGGCATTACAATGGTATGAACTGGCCACCGCGCAACTCCGCGCGTACTCTATTTGAATAGCAGGGGGACGAAACGCAACAGGAACAGGTACGGCACGTGTGTGGGCAACGCAACCCGAGCTGCTGAGTGGAGGAGCACCGGGCCCTATGCGGCACCATCGAGTGGGCCTGGCGCCGCGAATGTGCCACGCACAGCCGCCAGGCGTCCGTCAGCTGCCGTCCTCCGCCGCCTGCAGGAACGGGTTGGCGATCTCCTCCATCCCGGCGGTGGGCGCCACCAGCGTCACCGCGGTGCCGCGGCAGACCTGCGGGCGCCACGGCGGTGGGGCAAGGGGGCCTGTGTCACGGGGACGATGCTGTCTAGCAGCTGGAATTTGATTGGGTCCCACATGGACCATTCACGTATTGCAAGGAAAAGGTGACAGGACGGTGAATAGCGACGGACCGTGGCAGAGGGGATGGAGGAGCACAGGCCAGTGTCCCCGGCTGACCCTGGTGTGCAGGCCCGGCAGCGCCCGCGGCCGGTGCGCCGCCGCTCAGCGGCCCACGCGCTGCGGCAGGCGGGGCCC
>NW_014011860.1:1734-4292 GCF_000611645.1 Monoraphidium neglectum
CCGCTCAGCGGCCCACGCGCTGCGGCAGGCGGGGCCCGCCGCGCTTACCACGAGCCCGAGCGTCCGTGTCTGGTCTGTGACCCGCATCGGGTCCTCGGGATCTGGGGGTGGCGGCACGAGGTTGGGGCCGAAGCAGCTGAGCCGCTCGGCTGATGGACCCTGTGATGCCGCGCCACCCGACAGCAAGGCATAGGCCGGGTTGGGGGCGCCCCCTTTGCCCCGCCCCCCTGGCTCGCCGCCGCCACCCCAGCCGCGCTTGGGCGCGCGGGGGCGGGGGCGCGGCCGCCGGCGCGAGGCGGGCGTGACGTGGGGCGCCGCAGGCCGCGCCGGGCCCCGCACCTCTCAAGTACTCCACTGCGTCGTCTAGCACCACGTTCAGCAGCTGGTCGTAGCCCTTTAGGATTCCAGAAACTGGGAGCCGGGGTGGCAAGGCGCGGCAGGCAGCAGCAGCAGTGCAGTCAGCAGGGCTGAGAGCCCCGGTGCCCTCACTGCGGAACTCGAGGCGGCAGCGGCACATCTACTGCCGAGGCTGCTTTGTGCGGGTCCCCGCACTCACCTTCGCGGCCACCGGCTAGCTTGACGCGCACGCCCTTATCAATGAATCGTGCGAGGTCGAGCGCGCTCTCCTTCTTGCCCGCCATTGCCGCCGCTGCGCGCCGCTGCTGCTGCTATCGGAGCCGTGGGCGCCAGTGGTGCAGTGCGGATGCTGAGTACAGGGCGCTGTTCGAGTAACTTCGGGAGCTGTGTCTTACGGTGTAGATTATAGTTACGAGGTGGTTCAAACCTGTTCGGCCGAGATCGAACGCGGCAGCAGATCAGGAGGAGACGACTTGTAGTTGAAATGCAGAGCAAATGATACCATTGAGCCGGAACAGGGGGGTGTGATCTTTCTTACGGCATCGCACATCACGCAGTGTTCGTTGGTTGCGCGCTGCCATGCCGGAATTTCGCCGCGCCGTCACCTGCCCGCTCGTGGTCTGATGGTCTGTGGCAAGGCAAGGCAGGTGCAGGCGCGTGGGCTGGCTGCTCAAAATTTCACCGTAAGTGCAGACAAATATGGGCTGACGACTACGTGCCTAGGCTGCCCGTGTGCACACGCCCACCTTGAACGTCAGCCCTGATCGGCTTGTAAAGATGTCACCTTTGCAGTGTCGCTGTCATGGTGACGAGCGTGGCTGGCGAGTGCTGGCAAGCCGAAGCAGCCCGAGCTGGGCAGCCCTAAAGGGCTAGGTGGGTGGCGGGGTGGCGCAAGCTCCGCGCCACCGGCCGTGAGCAAATCCACCTGGCAGCTGGCCAACCTCCCAACCGACAGGAGGACCCACTTTGGAGCGACCACGTATTGGGGACGCAAAACTCCCCTTTTCTACGGTGACGCGGGTTCGACTGCACGTGCTGCGCTATGACATGCGGCCTGCTGCTGGCCGCCACCCCTCTCAGGCTCCGGTCCATCATCAAGGAGCCCGCCATCGCGAGAAGCTTCCCCGCGTCTCGCCGCGGCCCACCTCAACAGATATCCACTGCAGTCGGCTGTGATGCAGGCCCCAGCACCGGTGCAGGAACACCTATCAGTCCGTTTATTCAGGCGCCTCTGCTTGTCGGTTCTTATCGCCGTGCTGACGGTGTGCTGTGGGCGCACGTCGATGTGCACGCAGAGGCTGACGGACTCGCCGTGCCGTCGAGGCATCAACACTTCCAGCAAGCGCGGGCAGCCAAACGCGGCTGCCGTTCGCGTGTCAAGTCCGCTCACCCCGCTGCTTCCTTCGCAGACGAATGCGCGTCGATAAGCGACCGCTTACATCAGCTTGCGTCGTGCGCGTGGATGATGTGGGGCTGGAAGGGCGTGCTGTGGCGCGCCGGCATGGCATGTGCCAGCGTGCGGTGCTGGGGGCACGTGGCCGGATCAGAGCAGGACCGAGTGAGCCCAGCCCGCCTGCAGCAAAATATCAGGCACAGGGATCCATGCCGCGCGCGTGCGGGCGGCGCTTGCATGCACGGGCGAGAGCGACCTCCAGTCCGGCCGCGGCGGCCGGCCGCGTGCAAGTCTGAGGCGGGCGCGCGCGCACAGGCGCGTGCTGCCAGCCGAGGGCCCTATGCGGAGGCCCGCCCACAGGGGCGAAAAGGGCTGCAGGCTGCGGCTCCTGAAACGAGCCCGCCTCGGCCTGGGTGTTGTGGATGATGAGATGCATTTTGTCGGGCCCGCTTCCCCTCTGGGCAGTTGGCGGGTGCGGCGGCGAGGCGAGAGCTAGGTGGTGCGCATGAAAGGGTGGTGGAGGTTGGTGAGGGGCGTGCGGCCAAAACGCGGCACCAGCTCGAGCGGTTGGGTGGCTCGGCCACAGCGCCGCTGACACATGCGCTGCGCCGGCCGACCCGTGGTCCCGCAGGGCGGTCATGCCTGCGCCGCCCGCCGCCGCCCGCTAAGCCCCCGCGCCATTGAATAATGCAAGCATATCGGCACAAGTCTGCCGGCCGCCGTCAGCCGTTCTGCCCGCACGCGCGCACGCGTGCGGCCAGACATGCAAAGCGACACACAGGCGGGGCCGAGGCGCGCGCCCCGCGCC
>NW_014011860.1:5047-12954 GCF_000611645.1 Monoraphidium neglectum
GCCGAGGCGCGCGCCCCGCGCCCGCCTGTGCGCGTCTCTGCGCCGCCGCTCAGTCACAGGACTGGAGCTGGGAAGGGACGGGGGGCTCGGCGGGCAAGGGCCTGGCTATTTTGAGCGCGCCGCTGCCATTTCCCGGGCGCCTAGATCTACCCAGCCGTGAAGTCGGGGCGTGAGATGCGGTGTGTTCGTCGCAGCCCCCTGCCACCGCGCAGCGGCGCGGCGCGCCGCCTGCTGCAGCTGCTGGCAGGCGCCGGCTGGCCGGGCCCTGCAGCGCTGCACCTGGCGGCGCGCGGCGCGGCGCAACACAGCGCAGCGCATCGCGGTGTGCGGCGTCCGTCGAAGCAGAAACAACCCAAGTGGCAGTCAAGGGGGACCCCAAGGAAGTCAGCGGGGCACCGCGGCTCTTAGAATAGGGTGGGCTTTCTGGCCCTGGCCTTGGTTGCTGCCGCGCAACAGCTGCGGCACCAGCGATCGCCCGCAAAACAGGGGTTCGATCTGCGCGCGCGGGCAGGCAGCGAGCACGCGGTCGTCGGTGAGTCGACACTTTCAAGGCCAGCACAGCTGGGAGAGTGCAGTGGAGTTGCAGCGGCGCTCGTTCTGGGTCAGTGTCTCAGGCATTTGGCCGTGCCTGCCCTGCCCGGCCGACAGGTCGCAAGCCAGGCGGGCCGCGGCAGGTGTCACCCACCTGTGAGAGCTTGACTAATTGTCCGCAGCGCTGGACTGCTGCTGCTGCTGCTGCTGCTGCGGCGGCGGCTGCTGCGGCGGCGGCTGCTGCTGCTGCTGCGGCTGCTGCTGCTGCGGCTGCTGAGGCTGCTGTGGCGCATATTGTTGCCTGGGCGCCTGCTGCCGCGGAACGGGCTGCTGCTGCGCCTGAAGCGCCTGCTGCTGCAGCTGCTGCTCGCTCCATGATGGCTGAGTCAGCACCGCCCCCGGCAGAGACTGCTCCCGGGGCAGCTGCGGCAGCCCCCTACCGCCGCCACGCGCGCCGCCGCCGCCCCGCTGCAGCGGGTGCGGCGCGCCGGGCGACAGTTGGGCCTGCGGCTGGGGCAGCAGGGGCCGCATGGCCGCGGGGCCGTACACTGGATGGGCCGGGTAGCCGGCAGGGGGGCCGTAGCCTGGGTAGGCGAAGCCCCCCATCATCATGCCGGCAGGGAACGCTGTCGGGTGGTAAGGCAGGAATCCGCCGTAGCCAGCTGGCACCATGTACCCTGGCGGGGTGCGGGGAGAGCGGCGGGGTCAGGGGCGGCGCTAGGGAGGGTGGTTGGCGGCAAGAGCACGCAGAGGCCAACGGGGTGCGCCGCCGGCGGGCTGATGTCCCAGAATTGCAGCGATTGCTGCCCTTGCTGCTGGCATCAGGTGCCTCGAATCCCGGCGGTGTTTTGCCGCCCCCAACTGCCGGCTGCTTTAGATGATCCCATCCCACTGGGGCGGCCGCGCGACCGCTCACCGGGCGCCATGTAACCGCCCATGCCGTACCCGCCCGCCGGCCCCGCGTACACGCCCCCGCTGGCCGCCGCGCCGAGCACCCCCATCGCCCCGCGGCCGGCGCCGCCGCCGGGCGCCAGCGCGACGCCGCCGCCGCGGCCCTGCGGGCCGGAGCCCTTTGGGGTGGCGCTCTTGACCTCCACTCGCTTGCCGGCCAGCTCATGCATGGGGCCCGCATTGAAGACGCGGTGCACCGACGCCTCCTCTTCAAATGTGATGAACCTGGGGGCACAGGGGGAAAAGGGAGCGGCCCCGTGGCATGGGCAGTGCAGGTGCAAGGGGAGGGGGGATGGGTTTGCCGGGACGGCGCATGCGGGATGCCGGCATCGCGCTGGCGGGGGATGGTTGGCTGGCGGCGCGGGACGCCAGCAAGAAGCTGCCCAATAGCTGCACAGTGCATCGCTCTGCGTGCTATCGCGGCAAAGTGCCGTGGCGCGTGCGTCAACAGCACAACGATGACTGCGTCATCCCACTGTGCCGCCGTTTGGGAAGCTCTTAACGATCTCTGGCCTCAGTCAGCCTTGGCTGCCATCTCTTCGCAACAGGCAGGTCGAAGCACACGTGCTATCAAGAGCAGCGGGCGGCGGCCCTTACGCTTGTTGCAGCTGCACGTGCCGATGCGGCTGCGGCTGCGGCTGCGGCTGCGGCTGCCGCTGCCGCTGCCGCTGCCGCTGCTGTCGTCGCTGCCGCCACTGGAGCTGCCGCCGCTGCAGCTGCTGGTGCCGCTGCAGCTGCCGCCGCTGCTGCTGCTCCTTCGACCCAAAACCAACTGATCCTGCAGAAGCAGCCCTCTCACCCGAACCCTCTGCTGCGGTTGCTCGTGTGGTCCACCATGATCTGAGCCTCGACTACTTTCCCATACCGCTCGAAGTAGAGCTTGAATTGCTCTGCGCAATGCAAGGAGGGGCGCACGTGAGCAGCACGGCGCTGCCACAGGGTGGCGAGCAGAAACAGCCTGGTGGCGGCAGTTGCTGCAACCCTCGGTGCCCCCATCACTTGCCACACCACAAGCAAGTTTCTCATACAGGCCTGCGCCATCAGCAGCACGTACGCAATGGCAGCAGCACAGGTTGCCGCGCACGCACCAGGAGTGGTCTCGGGCGCCAGCCCGCCCACGAAAATTTTCTTGCTGCGTGGCCGCTGCTGACTGTCCTGAGGCACGCTGGGCTTGGCATCGATCTGCGTCAGGGGTGCAGAGTCTTGAGAACGCGGCGGATTGGGAGCAAATCGGGTCAACGACTGCCGCGTTGGGACTCGCACCGTTCGGCCATCCAGGGTATGGTCGTCCTCACAGGCCCGCTGAGCAGCCTCCTCGGTGTCGAATGTGATGAATCCGAATCCTCTGGGCTTTCCAGTGACCCGGTCGCGCATCACGATCTGCGAGAAGTGCCGTGGCAGGTTTTGACCGCCTCGCGCGGACTCCAGCACGCCCATACTCCCCAAAACGGGTGCTCACCACCTCTTGAATAACTCCATACTTGCCAAAGTGCTCCTTCAGCTTGTCTGCGAGCACAGAGGGGGCCAGAGGTGGGCTGGGGCTGCACTGCACACGCGGCACACACTCAACTCGTGCGCCCCGACCAGGCAGCTCACCCTCGTTGGTCTCCCAGGAAAGGCCACCAAGGAATATTTTCCTGCGTTCGCGACCGAAGGTGTCAGCCATGGTGTCCGGGAGTGCGTGAAGAGCGACTAGCGGGTGCTGCTCGCACTGCGCCCACCCTTGTGCGCCATCCGGTGCCCCGATTGGCGCATCGGTTTCGGACATGTAGCCTCCGCTAGAACGAGGCCTGCTGCTGGGTGATCATTGCGCAGGGACTCCGCGAGGGTCTTTCAACGCCAATAGCTAGAGCGCCCAAGCGCCCCTCCGCCGATGCAGCCTCTGCCCTATTGACCTATACTATCCAGGAAACGTGTTTGAGCTCGAGTCACCAGGCACGCCCTGGCAGGGCCCGGGAAAGTCGTTTGTCGCCTCGGCGGGATCAAGAGGCTCAATGTGGGTGGTGTATATTATTCGCCGAGCAGCAGCGCACATAAACCTTCTTGCTATGTATTGAGCAGGCCACTGGTCGAGTGGGCAACAAAAATGGGAACAGTTTGCCGGGTTTGCTCGGCGTATGAGTGCGGCATCAGGCTGGATCTCTAATCAAAGCCCCAATTATGATCCTTGAACATAACATGAAAGGGTAAAGCTCGCTACATAGTGGCCACGCGCTGACCCTGACCACGGCGGCAGCGCGCCGCCCACTCAGGCCGTGTTGTGGCGGGTGACACAACATGGCGGGAGCACAGTGCGCTTGTGGGACGCCAAAGTTGGGGTACCTACCTGGAAACACAGCGATCATGCAGTTGTGCAGTCCAGCTGCAGGTCCTGTGTTCACCCAGGCGTGGCAGGATCGGCAGACGGGCGGCGATGGCTGGGGCATGGTTGATGCCAGAGGTACTCCACCCAACCCTCAGATTGCTGTGGCAACATCCAGCGGTGTTGATGTTCTCATCTGGTTACATGCAGGCGTGCCTCCCCCATTTCATCGTGTGAGGTCGGCATGAACAGGTCACGCGCATGTTGGTTGTCCCAGCAGTGGGCACGTATGCCTCGACTGTGCAACATGTGATTTTTGCAGTCTCAAGTGAGTCTGTATTTATCGACTGCGTCATGCAGTATGGACTCCACGGTCGCTTAGAGGGGCATGGGTGATTACGGTCGAGCCCAGGTGCTCTTTGGTATGCGCACAAGCTCGCTTACCCGTAGATGGCATGAGCGACGCTCACATTCAATAACACATTAAACAGCTGTAACTTTGTCTTAGTCAGAAGCTGCAGGTCATCATAGTTTTGAAACGACCCTGATGAGTGCTGTGGGCGGTTGGCAGTTTGGCTCCAGGTGCCACAGTGCTGCCCGTGATGGCACGCGTGCCTCCTCCCTGCGCCTGGATTCGACCGTCGCAAGCCACGAATACTCTATTTTAAGCTTACGCCCTCGTCGGCACGCAACTGTTGCCCGCGTTCAATGACTTGCGCCATGATCTGAGCGAGCCTCTCTTTGTGTAACAACACATATACCGAGATGTCTGTGGTTCTGAAATCTGATTTCGACCGCATAGCGGCCGAGCTAGAAGACACACAAGAAAGCCTGGTCGCAGCCCTGGCTCGGATCGAGGCCTTCCGGCAGCGGGAAAAGGTCATGGCACAGGAGCTCGCCCGCTTGCGTACTGCGGATTCGGGGACGTCAGGGGACGGCGCCACCGGCGCCGCTGACACCCGCGCTGCGCCATGCAGCCCAGCCATTGATGCCGCCCCGGCCTGTGCAGCACCATCAGACACACCTGCTGCCAGCAAAGAGCCCAAACCGGAGGTAGCGGACCGTCCTGTGTATATAGTGGAGATTGCCGACCAGGTGCCCGTCATGCTGGTCAGCGGGGGCCGCAAGGTGAGCGGCTCCACTCTCACCGGTTACGCTGCTGCTTGGTCGGCCCTGTGGTGACCACCACGGCTGAGGGCTGGGCTGGAACGTTGCGCCCAGAAAGGATGCATCCACGCAAAGCCCCACTTGTTCTTGCGCCGCGCCATGCCGCCTCGCGGCCCATCTCAGCAGTGGGTTGCAGCCGAGCAGCTCAGCACACGCCTCGGCTGCTTCTGGGGTGGCCACCTGCCGACCCCACCGAGTCGCTCGCACGAAACAGCGCACCCAACCGCGCCCGCACGCGCAGACGCCCGCTGGGGTGGTGGTCACGCCGGACTTCATAGATTTCGTGCAGATCACGGCGCGCGTGAAGAGAGACCGATTCGTGGGGTTTGCCGCCGCCGCGCCAGCCTCGGGCGTCAGGCGGGGCCAGGTGCGCCGCAGCCTGAGGCAAGATGACTAAGCAGCCCGCCTGCCGGCTGTAGCACGGCGCAATGCGGTCCGACTGGTTTCACTGTGAAGGAAAAGTATCTTCCGTCACAAGTTGCAGATTGGACACGACGTCCCGCATATGCTGACCTGGCGCTCCCCTGAAAACCTGCCACAGTCGCTCCTCCCGGCGTGCCTGTCGCCGGCCCCAATCGAGGCGCCGGCGGACGACGACTCGTTCGGCGGGCCCACCGCCCCGCCTCCCTCCTTGGGCGACGCCGGCGGCCAGCCGTCCAAGGGGCGGCGCCACACGTGGGCGGCCGGACTGATTGGCAGCGCCGCTTCCGGCATCTTGAGTTGGCCGGGCACGCCGCGCGGGCCGCCGCCGGCGCCGTCAGCGGCGGCCGTCGGGGGCGCGTCGTTCCACTCTCAGCCGGACGCGTCTCTCTCTCGGTCCGGCAGCAGCGGCAGCGGCGGCGGCGCGTCGGCGGCGTCTTTCGTGGGGGCGAGCGGCGGCAGCAACGGCGGCGGCGGCGGCAGGACGGGCGCGTGGCAGGTGCTGTGGCGGTCCGAGCAGCAGCAGCACAGCCTGTGCTTCGAGGCTACCCAGGAAGCGTGAGCCTGGCCCATGTCGGCTGACTCAGCGGCCGTTCCGTGATGCATGCGTGGTTGCGCCGGCGTGCTGGTGTACTGCAAGCGTTGCAAGGGTTGCGCCCCTCGGGCGCAGGAGGAATCTGCACGCACAGCTGTCATCGGAGTGCACACGCGCCTCATGCCGTCTCTTCAGGCTCTTGACGTTGATTTTTTTGCCCAGCGCCACCCCTGCCCCCCCCCCCGCCGCCGCAGGCGTCAGGTGCTGCACCGGCACACCTCAAAGTGGCTGGGCCAAGCGGGGTGAGACGGAAACGCGAGGGCGCGCGTGAGGCCGGGCCAGCGGGCGCGCAAGGCTTGTGCGCCCTCGCGCCTCAGAGCCGCAGCGCGGGGGTGAAGGGAGTGCGTGGCCCACGGTGCATGGACCGCGCCGCCACTTACGTGCCGCCCCTGTCCGTCACCCTGCCGTCGCAGGGAGGAGGATGGGCTGCAGCAGCAGCAGCAGCGGCGGCAGCAGCAGCAGCAGCAGCAGCAGCAACAGCACCGGCATCATCAGCAGCAGCACCACCACCCACAGCAGCTGCCGGACCGCTCGGCCACGCCGCCGGCCGGCGGCAGCGGCATCGACGGGTGCGTGGGGCCGAAGGGCGCTGCCCCCGGCCTGCCCCCCCTTGTCCGGGTCCTCCCCGCAGCGCCGGTCGCTTTGCTCAACCCCCCAGGGCTCCTCGCGCCGGGCCCTCCCTTTTGGCGTGGTGCCCCCGGCCCCTGCAAGCTGGTGCTCCCTTTCTGGAGTAGTGTGGGATGCAAAAGCTGAACAGCACGCCCAAACACACACACACACACACACACACACATGCACACACGCACACACACATGCACACACACACACACTACACACGCCTGTGCAGTATCTGTCACCAATCACACACAGTGCGACAACACCCAAACGGCATGTCGTGTGTGCTCCGCGTCACCGTCTGTCCCCAGGGGCCTAGTTGAGGTGGTGATGCCGCGCCTGCTGGACGGCGCGGCAGCCGGCGGCTTCGTGCCGCGCACCAGCGAGCCCTCTGCGCTGGTGGCGCCGCGCGCGCTGGCGGCGCTTGCGGCGGCGCTGCCGTCGCGGTTCAGGACCAACGATTGGTCCCTTGTGTACAGGTGTGTGAGGGTGTGCATGCATGTGTTAGTGTTCACGTGTGTGTGTGTGTTGTGTGTGTTTGTATGTGTGTGTGTGTGTGCGCGCGCGTGAGCACTCTCGCGTGCTCGCGAGAGTGCCGGAGGGAGAGAGACTGAAAGTGTGTGTGTGTGTGTGTGTGTGTGTGTACTTGTGCGCGCGCGTTCGCGCATGAGTCACCTTGCTTCAAGTACGGCGCGCGTGTGCGAACGCGTGCCCCAAACGACGGCCCTCACTTGAAGGCCGTTTGCAAGCGCTGGGCGAGCCGGGCTCCAGAAGACTGCGACTCACTTCCCTGTCCCAAGGCATTGGGAGGCGCCGCGCACAAACGACCCTGAACTGCCGCGTTCGTCTCGATCCCCCCCCCCCCCCTCCCGTGCAGCACCGCGCGCCACGGCACGTCGCTGCAGACGCTGTACCGCAAGGCGGCGGGGGCGGCGCCCACCATCCTGGTCGCGAAGGACACGGGCGGTGAGTCGGCGGCGGCGGATGGTCGGCACATGGCGAGCGCGTGCGCTGGGGAGACCTTCGTGTCCCAGACCTTTGTCCCCCTGCCTGCAAAACACGTTGATCCCCGCGAACATTGCCCCCAGCACCTCCCCTCATCCTTGCGCCGGCGATGGGGCCGATCGGGGCGATGGCTCCGGGGCAGGGCCGCGCGCCAGGGGCAAGGAGGGCAGCGGCGGCCGTGCCCTGGGCAAGCCGGCCAGCTGCCGGGTTCCGAACCGTCGGTTGAGGGGCCCTCCTCGCGCGCGCCCGCGACTCCACCCCACCCACCCACGCACCCACGCCCCCCCCACCCCGCCCCTGCGGCAGGCTATGTGTTTGGGG